>NC_088929.1:30605000-30610000 GCF_038396675.1 Hydra vulgaris
ACTCCAAACTGGTTGTCAGAAAGTTTTTCCGTATTTAGTTGACACAAGAAAAAAAATTAAAATGCAAGACCGGAATTTTTTTTTTTTAATCACAATACTAAGTAAAAAAAATTAGAAAACATTTTGTGTAGACATTTCTAATATTGGTTGAAGTGTCTTCCATATAACTTAAGAAGTTAAAAATCTTTAAAAAATAGAAACTAAACAAAAAGATTTCAACTTTATACCTCCCTCTATGTTGTTTATAAATCAATTACTGCAAAATATTTACAAATTGATTGCAGGGGTGACTAATTTCCAGAATATAAGATTTTAAATTTACTTTTTTAAGTCAATAAAATTTAAATTTTACACAGCTTTTTTTTTTTAAGAAAAGGTGAAAAAATTTTTAAACAGCAAAACAATTATAAAATGATTTTATAGGTAGAATTCGAAAATTTAACTGATTGAAATAAAAATTGTGACGCTTAATTTTTATTAGAAATGCTGATGAAATTAAATATTTTTAAGCTCAAAGTATGATGTCATAACATTTTTAAGCTCAAAAACATGTTACTTTTTATTGTTAATTGTTTATGCGACACAATGATCGCAAAAAGTGACCAATGGAGCTGTCTGGTTTCGTAGACCTGGAAGATTTGAAAATTGAAATAAAAATTATGACACTTAATTTTTATTACAAATGCATCCCAGAATGTTACAATATTTTTAAGCTCAAAAACATGTTACCTTTACAAATATTTTTATTTACTTTTAATTATAAAAAGTAACTAAGTAAAAACATTGAGTAAAAGAAAAAACAGGTTTTCTTAGCTGAACTCTTAAAAAAGAAATAGTAAACCAAATGAATTCTAACTCCGTGGGTGGGAGATCCAATGCAACAAAAATTGTTCTCAATTTTAATTTTTTAAATTGTTAAATGTATTACCCAATTTTAAAGTATTGCTGCATTTACTTTCATAAGAAGATAAAAAATGATAAGTTATAAAAAAATAAACTTAAAATAAAATATCCCACAACTTATGGCTAAAATATTGGAAAAATTTGCACCACAACTCGCCAGACAGAATTCTTAATTTTATACAATGGCATGTAATAAAGCTTATTTTAAAAAATAATTTGAGAAAAATTTTTTTTTAATAAAACTTTTTAAAATATTCTTTTTTAATAAGTGTTTTTCATCCAACCCTATTATAAAAAAATGCCAGTTTTTCCGGTTTTCAAATAAACTATTTTATTTAGAATTTAATATGCCGAATGTTTTTTTTTCTACAAAATCAGAAAACACTATTTAAATAAACCAAATTGTTTATTAATACTTTAAATTTTTAAACTGTGATGGTGACTCTTAACTAACTTGCTTTTTACACATAGCTATTTTAAGTATAATCTTTCCACTCAAAAGAAATGATTGTTTTTGAGTGCTGTATTATAGCCTGATACAAAAGTATTTATATGCTGTAAATATACTGCAATTTTTGGTTTTGAAAACAAATTGCAAAACAGACGACAGATGAAAAAAATTATTTATTAAATTTACTTGACATGAATAGAAAATTTTGAAGTTAGCTTAAATAGAAGATCTGGTGCCTAATATTTATTGAGTAAAAATTTAGCAACAAAACATGTATTTGTTCAAAATTAGAATTTAAATAATGATAAGATAAAATTATTAAAATTGGTTTTAAAATAATTGATATGACATTATATATTTGAAAATAAAAAGTAAAAACGGTGAAAAATGTTAAACTGTTAGTATTAACTAAATGTTAAAATATTAACAACTTTATTACAAATCAAAAACAAAGTTTTCAAAGATATCACTAAAATACCTCTTAGGTTTTGAAAATAGGTGCTAGTAAAATATATTTGTGTGTTCATTTGAACCACTATCTTCATATTTATTTGGAGGATGTAAATAAAAACTTTAGTTTAAGTCAAGATCAGATGTTAGCTGTTCTAGATGTGATATCTTACAAGAGAGTAACTTTAAATAGTTTCATATAACTTTGTAGTTTGCCTCAAATAAATTCCCAGGACCAAAATCATTGTTAAGAATGATCATTGAGTGGTGAAGGACTCTGTGAAAGCTGTGGCAAATTTTTCCCCATGGATTATTTATACTAAGTGTAGCAACTCTTGAAATTTGTAAACTTTAATTTTACAAGAAACTATACACAATATGAAACTGATTTAAGTAATTTTAACATGCTATCTATATACGTAGGAGTGTATAGATATTTTATGGTAGAAATTAAGTCTTTAGAAAAAACTCTAAAAACATATTTAAAACTTATAATATTTTAAAGTTGCTTTCAATCATTTCTTTTTATTTCATTGAGGCTTGTTGCCCTACTCCATCACACCCATGCTTGAATCTATCCTCCTAAGAATCTACTTAAAACATGTTTGATACTCATCACTGTCACAGCCAGCTTTAAATCACATTTAACACTCGTCACTATCAAAGCCATCCTTAAAACAAATTTTATACTCATCACAGCCATCCCTAAAATACATCTGATATTCATCACCGTCACAGCCACTCTTAAAACACATTTAATATTCATCATCATCACAGCCATCTTTAAAATACATTTGATACTCATCATCATCACGGCCACCCTTAAAACACATTTCATAATCATCACAGCCATGCTTAAAAAACATTTAACACTTATTACCATCACATGTGTCCTAAAAACATATTCGATACTTACTACCATGTACTGAAACAAAAGAATCAATTGTCATTCTTACAAGAACTTTTGAACAGCAACACCTTTTCCATCTAAACATAAGTAACTATAGAGCAGAGTTTTTTTTTCTTTTAAGTAAATTGTTGGTATTTAAAAAATAAATGCCTTTTGAAGCAAAAAGAAATCCTAATTTTTTATTTTAAATTTAATCCACCTCCCCAAGGCCATGAAGGCCACTACGGTCGAGGAGGCTACTATAATTGTGGTTACAACCCTCTCTTAACTCTATAACTCTGAAACACAAACTTTGAAGAACAAAGCCACTGTGCAGAGAAACAAGTTGAGCGCGGTACTACCAGAGACATGGTGAGGATCGAACATGGAACCTCTCACTCTATCACTACACCACTTCCTCATTAGCTTTATATTAAATATTTTGTAAACTATTTGTATAAAGTACTATTGCCAACGCAAGAACTCTTATTATCTGTGTATTAATTGGAATAGGGTTTTTTTAAAGCAGATTTGCTCAAAACAATTTTAGCAAATTTGCCCTTTTAAAAAACACTGATTTAATGACATTCTAAGCAATAGGTAATCTATTTAAGATAAAATCTATGGAAGAGGTAATATATTACTAAATTTGACTTGACAGCTTTGTCAGCTTTAAAAGCCAGTGAAAAAATCAATACACTTTTATTCTCCTCCATTACAACTTTTTAGTCTACTTTTGCAAATACGAAAAAAATAAGGGCAAATAAATTAAAAATCAAATTTATTTCTAACTTTTAAATAAGATAATTTATATAATCACTGTTTAACTTTTTTTTTATGTATGTTATTTAAAAAAAAAAATACCAACTTGCCGCATTTGCTCCTTGGCAAAATGTTGAAACAGAGACCATGAAGTTTAAAACTGTGATATATGCAAAGGTGCTGGTCAGCTCCACCCATGTTTCCAGTGGGTGCAAAAATTTGGGAAACCAGTAAGATGTTCTTGTATATGGCTCAAAATGAAACACCCAAAATAACATATATTGTTGGGGTTTCCAGATCAATGATAGTGATAGGACATCCTGAAATGCAATTTGTAAAAAAGGAAAACCCATCCAACCCAGCTGGAGGTATATTAGTAAGATGCAGATAGCAAGTATACTTTCTATCTGCATTGTTAGTTTTGTTAATTTTTAAATGTTTGATTGAATTGAATTGACACACACCCAGGTGTGTCATTGGCAACTATTTTCAAGCAATTATTCACCATTGTCTATACCTAACGGAGCTGTGCTTTTGATTGTAGTGGAAAATGAAAACAATAATCAAAGCCCCAGCAACAACTAGTAGAAGTAATAAGTTATCAACTAAGAAACCATCAACATTTACTGTTATCCAAAATATCCATGATACTATCGCACCAATAATACATGGAAGAGCTATTTGTTGGCAAAATTGGCTACTCTTTTACTTTTAATGTAATCTGTTTAGAACGAAATTTTATGTCATTTCTTAAATCTGATATGATATTCAATTGTATTATTATTTTGTGTGATTAATAACATTTGATAATATATTTTAAAGCTCTTTCTTTATGGATATTTTGTTAAGCAATCGCATCATAAGCAAGTACAATATTCATTCAGTGCTGCACCCATACCTGAGACATGGTGAGGATTGAATGTTTCTTCATTGAAGAAGAGTTTAACAACAGTTTATGATAATTATAATGACAACAACAAAAATAGCATATTTAAAAGCAAATCAAAAAATATATATATAATATAGGTTGGATTAAATAACTCAATGTAAACTTAAATACCAGCTTACACTTTCTATCAACAGGTCTTTATTCTAACCAATACTATATCATTTTTTAACTCAAATAGGTTTTAAATATTATACAGTAATAAAGTGTGAACAACTTGATTTAGCTTGACTTTTAACAAATTAAAACTAATGTAAAATAATAATATGAATCATTATTTTACATTATCAGGTTATTATTAAATTTGTAGAAAGATTCAGGACTAAAAGTGCCAGATAGTGATTCATTAAGATACTGACCATGTTATTAATGAATACAATACTTTTTTTGTTAATATAATAAAATAAATAAGGTAACATTAAAAAACTTAGGTTTATATACACACTTTTGGTTAAATTATAATTGCCTTATTAATTCTTTTATTTTTCAGACAGGTTTGGGTGTGAGGTTTGAGTGTGAGGTTTAAGTTGGAGGGTGTGAGTGGGGAAAAAGTGTATTTTTCCAAAAAATTAATTAATGCACCCCTTCTTAACAAGTTA
>NC_088929.1:30612500-30815000 GCF_038396675.1 Hydra vulgaris
AAGGAATGCTCCTGTTTGGTAGCATTTCTTAAAGTGCAAAGGAAACAAAACTGTTTAATCCAAAATTTGTAACATCATTGTAACATAGTAAAAGGAAGCTGAATTTATGATCTATATATAATGATGAAACAAAATGTCAAAATTTTTTAAAAAAAAATAGTGTTATGCGAAAGCATCTAAAGATTAAGCATAAATTATGCGAAAGCATAAAAAGATTAAGCATAAAATAGAATAGCCATTATTACATCCTAGAAAAACAGTTCAAAGTTTATCCCAAACGATATCAGAAATTTTGTACAAACAAAAGATACTATTGCTAATATACTAACAGATCTCATTGCAATTGATGGACTTTCATTTAACAGTTGCTAAAAGTAAGAGGTTACAAAAATTTGCTTTAGCTAAAGGACAAAAAATACCTTCTAGTTCAACTTTTACTTAAAATATTTTACTAGATCATGTTAAAGACATCAAGACTCAAGTAACAGCTGAATTAAAAGACATAGGCTAACAATTTCAGATTAACTGTTGATGAATTTACATCAATTAAAATACATCATTATATGAATATTAATGTGCACACAAATAGTAGCCTTTATAATCTTGGACTTGTGCATATTGTTGGGAGTACGCCATCTGAAAAAGCTGTTAAGATAGTAAGTGAAAGGTTGAGTGAATTCTGGAATTTATTAATGATATTGTTATTAAATCTACAGATGGTGCATCAATTATGGTTAAATTTGGCCGTTTAATCAACCCACTACATCACAATTGCTATGCTCATGTAATCCATTTAGAAGTAGGGGATGTACTTTATGTTAAAGCAACCTAAATTTAAGACCAAAATGATAATTTTGAAATTAATATTAGTGAGGATGACAGTATAATATATATGACAGTATAATATATATGACAGTATAATATATATGACAGTATAATATAAATGACAGTATAATATATGGAGAACTATATAATATATAATAATAATATATGATATATAAGTTGCAGAAGCAACTTATATATCATATATTATTATTATATATTATATGATATATTATATAATTTATACTTATAAAAATCAGAACTTGGGCTTATTTTAGACTGCAAGACACGTTGGAACTCATTATTTGATATGGTTGAACACTTTTTCAAGTTAAGGAAATGTGTTAAAATGACACACATTTAAGTGCAATCTCAAATAAAAATATCAGATTCAGAGCTGCTAATTCTTAAAGATTTAGTTAAGGCTTAAAAGCTTGTAAAATTAAGAGTTGAAGCACTTTGCCATCGAGACTCAAATTATAGCTACAGCAGAAAATACTTTTTGTTTTGTTTTAAGTCAACTACAAACATGAATCTGATGTAAAAACTTATATCCAGCTTTAAAAACAAGAATTTTAAGCAAAAGAAATCCTAACTTGATTCACCTCATGGAATGTTTAAACAAGCCTAGTTATCTATTATTTGGTACTTAGATGCTTTTGGAGTAAAGCAAAAAAAATCAGCAGTTATATTGTTAGCTAAAGACCTTTTACTAAGACTTTAACCTCAAGTAATCAAAGAAGATTGTACAAAAATATGTACAGTGCTCGCTTTGAATCTAATTAAAATACCCCAATTTTTTTTTTTTTTAAACATCTTCGCTTCCAACAAGGATGCAAGCAACCACAAATTAGAATTGGAAGTTACTGGAAAAGAAAAGATGAAGATTGTTGAGCAAGATAACGATTGACAGATGACTTAAAAGATTGCAAATGAATCAGGAAAGCAAGATGAAGGAAGGGAATTCCAAAGAACTGATGTTCAAGGAAAAAAACTAGAGGAATAAGAATTTTTAGAGCACTTAGGAACAGTCACAGTAAAAGGATGAGACTTAATTAAATGACAAGTAACACAAGAACGAATTTGATAGATGGCACAAGAGACACTAGCTCTTTAGAGCAGTACCCATTATAGTATTTGTAAAAAAGAGAAAGAGAAGCAACATTATGACAATGTGATGATGGTTTGAGGTTGGCTGCAAGAGCTGGTTCAACTATGTTTACTATGCATTTTTATTTACGAGTATTTATTGTTTTGTCCACTCCCTTTAACTATACTAACCCCCACTAACTAAAATTAAGAAGGCGAGAGTATTACTATAAACGCAGAATGTAAACATTAATAGGTTATTATGTAAACATATTTATTGTTTTCAGCATAGACATTAAAAGAATAGTCTGGAAACGCAGGCTGTTTTTAATAGTTTTCATTATTTACATTGAAAATTGGGTGGTCCTTGTGAATAAGGTGCAAAACAGACTTTCATGATGGCTGAAAGTTCAAAAATTTTATATAATTTTGAGCTCATTTTTGAGTTGCATCAAGATGAACTTGATTTTATTTTTGCAGTTATTGACCAGGATTTGTTAAACGACGTTGCTGTAAAACAACATGCTTCAGATATACCACAAATAACACTTTCCTGTCAATTTTGTAACAAAAAATGTTTGAGCTCTAGAGGTCTCACTTGTCACGTAAATAGTAAACATTCCAATGCTTTATCAAGCCATTCTAACGTTTTAAAACATATTAGAAAGACTAAAATATCAAAAGAAATTCTTGACCTTGAAGACTTTCAAATACATTTGTGATTAATTTCGATATAGCTAACACAGCATACCAGATTATAAAACCAGTTATATTTTTATTTCAAGGAAATGCCAAAAATCACCTTTTTGGTCAATCAGCTCAGAGCAGTACAATTTTATCTGGGAAGGGTTGTGTACTTTCAAATAGGGATCAATCTGTTATTGCCAATTTATGTGGGTATGTTTTTAGCACATTATATCATCGCATAAGGTTTTCAGATATCTTATAAATATCTAAGAAGAATACTATTAACAATATCTATTTTGCTTGCTGCTCAATATCAATGAAGCAATGATTTGTCTGAGCACAAACTTGTTAACACGCGTAACAGATCAGGCTTGTGGAAAATGAAAACTGAGGCAATATGTATTTTTATTACTGCTATATATATATATATTACGGCAATATGTATTTTTATTACCTTTAAAAATATGGTTAGTAAGTCTATCAATAAAATTGACAGCAAAGATATTCTATCCTCTCTTCTTAAAGATACAAATGTTTTATCCAATTTTTCAAAGATTAGAAGTAAAACTGATACTTTTGTTAATAAAGTAGTTTGTTCTTGAAGACATCTTGAATTTGTATGTAAAAGCAAGGACATTTTCCTATGTCAAGGATAATTTACAGGCTTACAAAATTAAAGTTCAACAATTTAAGTCCAAGTCACTGCAAACTTCACTAAAAAAGAAGAGTACTTATTAATAAGTGTGTATATATATATATATATATATATATATATATATATATATATATATATATATATATATATATATATATATATATATATATATATATATATATATATATATATATATTTATATATATATATATATATATATATATATATATATATATATATCCCCCTTCCCAGTTAGAAATTAATAAACAGGAGCATTTATTTGGAATTATTTTGGCAAGATAACTTTTGATCAATATATATTTTTGAGAGTATATGAAATAAGCAGCTATCAGGAAGGGTTAAGGTTGAAAACTTTTGATCATGATGTTTTGAAGTCAGAATGTTTTTTCAAAAATTTTAGGTTTTGTTTGCTTTTTTTTTTTTTAAATTTAATTTTATTAACCTAAAATTTAACTTCAAATTGAATAAACGCTTCAAATTGAATAAACTTCAAATTGAATAAACGCTAAATCTTTATGAATTAAAATATTGAAACAACTATATAGTAAAAAATTTTACATGAGTATTGAACTTTTGTTCTAGAAACTAATATCACACATAAGCATTCAAATCTTCTTCATCATTTTTTGAGCCTTTTTTCCCCTTGTAATTAAGTTTAATCATTCAGTAGACTCACTCTAACTTCAATTATCAATTATAACTCCAATACTCTTATTTATATAAACATTTGTTTATACTTATGTCAAATAAGGATGCTTTGCAAAAAATTGCGATGATTGGAGCCTGAGAATAAAAAAGACCCAAAATTTTTGTCCCCCTACCTCAATCATGAGAGCAACAAGTTGGTAAAATATTTTTGTACTACTCTCAACTGTATTCATCGATAAACTTTAAATGTCATAGTAGAATATTTTAGTGTTCAAAAATTATGACCTTATAAAGTTTGAACCTTTCTCAATTTAAAGGGGTTAAAAATTTAATATGGTTTTAATTTTTGAACATTAAAAGATTATACTATGAAACTTAAAATTTATTGATGAATATGTCTAGTTGAGAATAGTATAAAAAATATTTCATCGACTTGTTGTTCTCAGGTTTGGGACAGGGTGGAAGAAAATTTTGGAGCTTTTTTGTTCCCAGGCTCCAATCATTGTTATTAATTGCAAAGCATCCTTATTTGACATAAGAATAAACATATAAGTTTTTTAGAGTTTGCTTTATGTCTGGAAGTTTTAATTAAAGATTTTAAGCAACTTTATAAATAAAACTGGGGCTATTATCTGTTTAAATTTTTTAACTTTAGTTAATAATTATGAAATTTTAGCCTCAAATCGTGTAATACACTAGTGTAGACCCTGTTTACAACCCTCGGAATTAGGAAAAATGAGGTCAGCAATAATTTGCCCACCTCAATCTTTTCGAGGTCAGCATCAGGTTGGCAAAAAGTATTTGATACAAAGGTCTAACCATAAAACATAGAAATGAGGTCGTCAATTTTTTGCCGATCTCAAATACTTTCAGGTTGGCAGTTAGGTCAGCATTGCTGAATGCCGACCCTAATTCTGAGGGTTGTGTTTATGTCAATCTATTCAAGCAAGAAAAGAAAAAAATTTGATATAATTACAAACGAGTATAATATCATTTAAATGTATTCATCTTTTGTTGATCAATTCAATCAATATTGGGTCATGAAGTATCTGTTCATTTAACCAATAATGTGTTTTAGCAATTTGTGGCTATGAAAATAGCCATTCTAAAAAAGTGTATTATAGAGAAGTTTTTATTCGCTTTCTGCATGGTACTGGCTCTTCATTTATCTCAAAGTGAACATCTTCCTGGGAATTACCATCTTTTATAGGTCGGCAAATTATTGCTAACCTCATTTTTCCTAATTCCGAGGGTTGCAGTTCACAAATACCAACAGCTTTCCAAAAAAATGGAAAAATTTAGGTTGATGATGTTCAAGTGTAGCAAAATTAGCTAGTGTAAACTTAAAAGGGTTAACTATATTGCGTATCATAAATATTAGAACATGAGTTGCTACTGCATCAACTTTTTGTAAAGTTGCATCCTATAATTTCTCCTGTGTGTTTATCCCATACAAGATTTTCTTGCATTTTAGTTTCATCAAACAACAATACAATATATTTTTCTATTTCACTAAAATCTTTTACTTTTGATTTCAAGTCTTCAAAATATCAGGATTGTAACCACGTCGAGGATGAATATAATTTTTGTAGTGACAAAGACAAGGACAGCTTGGTAATACAGGAAAAGCAGTACCAGACTTTCTATCAAAGCGAATATCCTCATATGCGCTAGGAGACTTTGCACAAAGGCTAAAGCAATATCGTATAATCATAGAATGATATTGCACAGATGTTGGATTTTATAATAGGTATTTTTGTTGCTCACTCCAAAATAACTTCATATATGGTGAAACATTATATTTATCAAAAGCTTTTGACATTAAGCTTTTCATACCATTATCAAGGTCAGAGGTTACTTGTAATGAATTTTTTGGAATTTTATCTTGCATATTTTTCATTTCTTGTTTTAAAAAAGTATTTTAAGATTAATAGTTTTACAAAGTAAGTTTAATTCTATCAGGTGAAGTTATTGAGATTAAATGCCCCTCATTTAATTGAGCAAGTTTTGTGATTGTTTCAGCTTTATGTTTTACAGTCTCATGATGTTTATTATCATGTGACAATTCCAAAGTTTTATATTCATTATAAATATCACCAGATTTGACCTGTTAAATTCACTCTCAAATGTAGTAATTGAAGAAACACTTGGGGTGTGCAGACGTTGTAAGAATATGCTTTTTTAAAAATGTTTGAACCAGAGGCAACACCCGGACATAATGAGTAAGTTGATAAAAGAGTAATAATACTCAATAAAGTAATGTTTTTAACTGATTTATTATAATTAGAATATATCTCATGCTTATCAGGTAAGTTCCAAGCAAAAGATCGTATTGTAAATATTAGGCTAGGTTGAATGCATACTTCATATTGGGATTGTAGGTGAATGTTGTCTAATTTAAAAACTTTGATCAAATCTTTCGATATAACAAGTTCCCATGATTCCAACATAAGGATGCTGACATTATCTATAAATTATTAAAATGATTTATAAAAAGAATATACATAATTTTAAACTTCGTCAATTTTGCTGCAATCTTTTTTCAACTCAATACTTAATGTTGGAAATTTTGATGTTGCTAAGGAACTAAAAAAAAGAAAACCAAAAATTACTTTTAAATGAAAAAAGAAAAATTAAAACAGATTCTCTTTTTGAAATTTTTACCTAGATGTTTGAACACTCTTTATTGGTAAATTTTGTGAAGATAAAGATCCCGGTAAAAGTCTTGCTCTTGCTGAATCTATAAAAAAATGTTATTCCAATATTTTTAAAACAATGAACTAATAATAGATTTATTTAAAACAATATTTATAAATATTATCAGAAATATAAACATATATATATATATATATATATATATATATATATATATATATATATATATATATATATATATATATATATATATATATTTACACACACTTCAATATGTGAACACATAGCTTACTTCTATTAACTTCGTGATCTTCAAATTACCCCACGTATACATGTAAAGATTTACTGGCAATTCGTTTTCACTCTTTATTAGTAATCAAATTAAAGCTGAATCAATCAAACGATCTTTTGTGATAATCTCTATCAATTTTCTTCTCCATTTAACATTATAATCATCCTGATCTTTAGAAAGACTGAATATAGCTATGCCATGTGAATAATGAGAAGTAGCACAACCATACATTGAACAATTTGCTCCAGGCATTATACTTTTAGTTAAACTTTTTATAAAAAATTGTTTTGCATCTTAAAGTAGGCTTGGTATAAGAACCTAACATCGATGCAAAAACTATTGTTTTCAGGCCATGTTTTCAGACTATTCATTTTATGAATGTGCTTTCAAACTAGAGTTGTTTGTCAGTAAATGAGACAAAATTTACAAAGGTAGCTTGATATCCACATTATAAAATGTAATATCCGTAATTTAAATTGTTGAATAATGTTAGTAATACAAAAAGTATTGAATAGTACCTAACTGATGGATAATGAAAATATTTTAATAAATAGCTGCGGATGTTTTATGAACCAGAAACATTTTTATGACTTTTCAATTACTTAAAAAATGCAAAACGTAATCTTTTAAATGAATCTTCTTGCTTTTTGTTTGCAAAGAGTTATTATTCAATTTATTTTTTGCAAAATAACATATTTTTATTGTTGTTAAAAATTTAATTTTAGTTTTAAACAAATTCAATTATTTATTTAAATATGGCTGGCACAATTAAGAAAATTAATTAATTAATTAAGTGACTGCAAAAACCTTCAGAATAATTAAAACACAGTTGGTTATGCAATAATATATATAATATATAAAAATGGTGACGCAATGGTAACAACAAAAGGTTGTTGGAAGATAGCCCAAAAACCTTTGTTGTTACCATTGTGTCACCATTTTTAGACAGTTATTGACCCCTCATCCTCTTTTGTCGCCGGTTTTTTATTTTTTCTACACAACCCACAGTGGGTCAAAAGTGACATCTTCTAGCCAAAACCTCAAAAACCAAAATTTTTTTATTTTTTTTAATTAGAAACAGTTTATTATATTGAAAAACATAATTTGTGGAAAAATAACATTTGTTTTTTAAAAACTTCAAATTTTATTACATAATTACGCAAATTATTAAAAAACTTTTTTTTTTAATAATTTTCCATTTATAAAAAATTCCGTTTTTACCCAACAAAATTAACAACAAGGATATTATTTAAATTTATGTCTTACGCAGAGTATTCTATCGTTGGCTCTTGCAATAGTTCAAGTACACCAGATGGTAGACTTTTTTTTTTGTTATGTATCTTCCTTCTTAATGTGCAAATTAAAGGATCAGATGCACATAAAAGGCGATGAAAAAGGTCTATATTGTTTTTTTTCCGATCGCATTTTCTTGTAAAATTTTCACGAAAAATCTTAAAAACCTTATTGGTAGCCTCTTGAGCCTCTTCAGAAAACATACCTAATGGAAGAGTAAATAGTTCGATGACTTCATAGCCATGAATCGAAATCTTATGAAGTGTTTGGGTCATAGGATACCAAGGGTACAGGAATACATAGAGCGAAGCAGTTTCCCAACAGAATGTTTTGAACTTGGATGAGTTAATTTCATAACCACTTGATATTGTGGCCAGAATAATATGAAGCCTTTTCATAAGATCTACATCAATGTTCATTATACTAGCTGAGACATTGTATTGCTGAAAAAATCGCCTAGCTGTGTTGCCATCGTTTGATGTACCTGCCACACCTATTCTCGGTTGGTCTATGACAAGACCTATCCTTGTTCGAAATTCAGCACAGACTTCAAGCTTTCTCAGTTTAACAATATTTTTTTTGTCTTGATTTCTAGCCTGCCACTTCATAATCGGCATCTTATAAGAGATATGGAGCATACATTCTAAAAACCTTATCCAAGCATGCAAAGTTGAAACGCCATGTTTTATATTGCCTTCTAAAGTTTTTTTTTGAACAACTAAAGATAAATTGTTCATTTTGATTGGAGATGCACCACACACTGAACAGCATTGATATGTGTTGGTTGCTGTGAAAATGATAGTTTGAATTTTTCTATCTATCATTGTTAAATTTACAATATGTTGTATTTCAACTTCCTTTGTTGTACCGTCCTCCAATAAAAAAGGTACAACAGATAATGTTATCTCTTTAATAGAAGCCATAATTGACATAATATTCTGCAAGAATTACTTCATTTGATTCTTTTCTATATTTAAATCTCAGAGGTCTGCAGTAATTAGTTGACGATGGTTTCAGATTTCTCCAAACAACCTGTTTTTTGTTATCTTTGAAACAATATAGTTCTAGAGGAACCAAGCAAGTTATGAAAAGTGATTCATCTGTATGAAGTTCACTAGAAACATCTGACAGTTGTTTATAAACAGATTGTCCTGTTGCACCATCAAAACCAGCTTTGTATATTATAAATAGTTTAGTACAATCTTTAAGCACAGGTGAATTTAACACAACACTATAAGCTGAAAATATTCTTGATACAGTATGAAAAAGAAGAGCTTGTAATGGAACCTCTGCAAAGTAGTCACTGACCTGAATGTTTTTAGGGTAGCATTTATTTTTAGCCTCTTTTACAATATGATAGGATGGGTATAGAGAGCTGAATGGAAAAGCATTGTTTCTTAAATGCTGATAAGTTTCTTTGGATAAATTAGCATCTAAGACTAGCGCTAATGATTGTTCTGAAGTAAGTGATTCTGTCGATAATTCTTTGTTGTATATTTTTTTAACCACTTTTGCTTCTATAAACCTTTTATCCCTTTTCAAACTTTTACTTGCTGCATATAAAAGTTTGTTTAAATTATATTTACTCAAAAGCTCTTTAATTATGCGATCCTTAGTTCTCACAGACGCATCTTCAAACAAAATCGAAGGGCGTCCACCTTAAAGTATAATATTATTTTATCAATTATTAAATCGTCGTAATAATAATACAAATAAATTATACACATTATAATAAATTTACACATAGTTAAAGTAAACATACCACAGGTTTTTGTTTAGATTTTTTTTTTTTTACAGTCAAATATAGATTGGTTTAACCAAACTTTATATCTTTTTTCAAATACTGCACTTGTTCTATTCGATTTTTTCCACTTTTTTTTAGCTTGGTAAATGAATTTCGAAATAATTGACAAGTTATCATTAGATTCTTCAAAATTGCTTTCGGAAACAAAACTCAAAATCTTTGCATGTAAATCATCATTTTGTAGTAAATTATTTTCCATTATATAATTCATAAGACATCTCCTATCCATTTTTAAGAGATTGTCTGTTCAATAAAATACTTTTAATTTGAAAGAAAGTTATTTAAAATGTTTTTAATAAAGTAATTTTTTACGAGCAGTAACTATGACACTCAGTTCCTTTCCTTTATTTCTCATTGGTTGTTATTGTGTTTTTTATCGATTACATACAATTTTATTGTTTTCGGAAATCATAAAATAAATAATAAATATTATGTCCCAAACTTGTACTACGTAGAAGTATATAATTAATATTTTATCATAGTCTGAGTTTTTATTACTTTAAAACGGTAGCATAAAAAATTAGGAATAATGGTTTCAATGCGATCTAAATGTTCATTGAGCAAATACGAGGAAGTTACTGGAAAGCAATTGAAAAATACAAAAATATTTAATTTTAAACTTATGTCTTTAATAAAAATTATTATAAAGTCTAACTGCAGTTTTTAAATTTCAAATCTTCTTAAATTTTTTGTTATCGATCAAAAACGCATTAACAAGAAACATGGACGTAGTTAATTGAATTTAAAAGTGTATTCGTTTAGGCAGCTATAGGCAGCCAATTTTTATACCACAAGATCAATGTCATATTGGTATTCAATTATATATCATTTTAGGCGGTTGATACAGGTTGATCCGTTGGTTTTAAATGATATTTTTGAAAAAAATAAAAACTTATAACTCAAAATTATTGATGTTTGCATTGTTGAAAATATTTATATAAAATGCAAAAAATATTTTTTTTTTATGTGATTTAAATATTAACATAATACTATATAAGTCATTTATAAGTTAAAAAATAAACTTAAACTTCTTTAAAATAAGAAATCAAAGTTTTCAAAAGATGTAAAAAAATAAAATTTTTACACTTTTTTGTTGTTATTGATAAAAAGTATTTAAGGAAATATTTAAACAACAAATATGGCGTTTTATTGAAAAATTATTTTTTAATAAAATATAATTTCTGGCTTAATAATATATTGAGCAAAATTTGCCTTTTTCAAAATTTCAAAATTTAAAAACTTTTTTGTATGGTTTTGCCGGCTTCTGACCCACTGTGCAACCCCTTGAAAAGAATGTCATAAAATTTAGACCTAATTTAAAAAAAAAAAATTTTCAAAATAGGTCTAGATTTTATTTTTTGAAGGATTATCGTTCATATAAGACACAATGATAAATTTAAAAGACTATTTTTATCCATTTGTTGACATAGACATTAAATGTATGATGAGCAAATAAAAGTTGCAGCAGACAGCAATGATGTTTGAAATTGTTGTCACACTTTTGAAAAATAAAATGAAAAATAGACATTTTCTATTTTTATATTTGAAAAAGATTTTTAACCTTTTTTTGTAAAGTTGTAGAGAATTTTGAGGTGAATTTAAATATGTAAAATCAAGTAACTTTTTTAATAAGTTCTTAAAGAAACTTTATTTAATTAGAAAAAAATTTCATTCTACCCTTGTATATAGTGAGAATGAAATATGCATATTGATGGGTAATTAAAAGAACACTTTCTTAAAAAATACAACGAATGATAACAATTTAAAAACAACCAATAATAATAATTAAAAAACCACCAATTAATAAAGAAAATATTTTTATTTATGTGATGATGTTGAGAGGTTTAAGAGGTTCTAAAGGTTGACTTGAGTTTTTGCTTGTGCTGCACTTTTTGGTGCAACAAAACTCTTGCTTTATATATATATATATATTGCTTTGGAATACATGTTTGACAATGACAAACCTTGCATTCTGAATTTTCGCACTGATATCATTCACTATTTTGACTTGCTGAAGCTTTGCTCAAAAAAATAGGGTAATTTTTACACTTGATTTGCTTCGCTGCTGTTGCTGTTGTTGGATTTGATTGATTTGTTGTTGTTGTTGGATTTGATTGATTTGTTGTTTGTCGTTGATTGATTTATCTGCAGCTCATCATCACAGTCAAGCCTTTGTTGTGTCCTAGCTTGCTTTGCTGCTTTTTGCTGTCAGCATCTTTAAACCTTTTGAATGTTTTATATTTATTGAGAAACTCCATATCGCATTTTGACATGTATACATTTTTTTTTTTTTTTTGAGTCAATGTGTTGGATGCAAAGCTGCAAAAAGCAATTAGGTCAATGGCAATTGTTTTTCAACTTCTTATAGTTATATTGAAGGTTGGTTGAAGGTGAGTTGACAGTGGATTTGACTTTGGAGCTGTGGTTATACAACATATGCTGATGCTAGAAGTTCTTGGTTTACATTTAGAAGGCATTGGCTCAGATGGTGTACTAGTGGTGCTACTGGTGGTGGCACTGGCATAGATTCTGGTGGTTGAAATGACAAAAGCTCAAGTTGAGATAAAAGCGTTTCAAATATATTATTTGTAATTTAGATTAATCGATTTTCTTGATAATGATCGTAAACAAACCAGTATTTTGAAATCCAATGAATATATGCTTGCGTGTAAAAACTTCACCAGAGCTAAAATGTTTTGCTTGCAGTTTACTAAGACATACTTATGACAAATTGCAGAACTTTGTCTTAGCATAAAACTTTTGAAGTAATTGGCACCAAACTTTTTTGACGTTGCAATAAACACCGCCATCTATTGTCTGCAGATAATGTGACGAATGAGCTGGTAAGCAAATCAACAAGATATTATTTTCGATACAAATGAGTACAACCCAATAGGTAACATGTGTCTAATGTCCATCAACGACTAAAATATAAGTACCAATAAATGGATAACCGAAGTTGGATTTATTTATTTAAATAATTATTTAATTAAACTAATTTTTAAATAACTGACTAAACTATTTATCAAAACTTTTTTAATGGCGAAATGTACAGGCTGGTAAGCCACTGCACGAATTGCTTATCTTTCATCCATCCGGACAGAGATATTGCGGACAGAGATATTGCGGACAGAGATATTGCGGACAGAGATACGACCACTTAAGCGCATATTTTTGCACAGACATTTTTTTAGCATAAAAATGAAGTATGGCTCAAGACAATCTTGTATTTGAACCACTGCTAATTGTTTCACCTATGTTGTTGACGCGCCTATAAAGAGTTACTACTGTTAAATTGAATGATTAAGCAGCTTTTTTAAGTGAAAGGTCTGTCACTTTTTATTTTTGCTAGTGCAAGCGCAAATTGATCTTTGGTGTATGTATTTTTTTTTTTTTTTTGGCGCAATCAATTTAAAAGTTGAACGAAGAATTTATAAAAATTCATTGGTCATTTTAGTTATTACATAGTTAACATAGTTATTTAATAAAAGTCTAATTTACCGGGTTTACAGGGTTAAGAGCGAACAAATGTCATATTTCATTTAGCCCCATAGTTAATCATTTCCATTTTTAACTCATAACTTTTTACTGGATATAGCAAATTTAATTTTGAAAATAATGGATAAAAATTGCCATAACTATTTCATTTTATCCTCAATATTTGATTCTACCCACTTTTACTCTATTCTCTAAAAATAACTTCATAAAAACACAGGTTTACATTTTTCCGTGTTATTAAAATTTTTAAAAAATTCAAAAAAACTATAAAGCGTCTTTTTGACAAACCTTCATTCCCCATTTCTTTTTTATCGTGACCCCTTTCTTCCCCCTTTTTGCATAATGTCCTTTATGGATGACTCCTGTAATTTTACACACAGTTTTTATAGCAGCAAATACTAGAATGTAAAAAAATGCCTAGAGTTGTCATAACAATTATTAAAATAACTTATCATTTTAATGACATAATACTTCCTTATGTTTTATAGCGATGACAAAACTATAACCAAACAGCAATGAAACTTCCTGTTAATGCATTTTTTGACATTAAAATAATTAAATGTTAAAAAATAAACATCTTTATAGAAAAAAAATTTCACGATAAACTCTTTGAACTGTTTATAGCATTGGCCCCAGGTTAAATTATAATTAAAAAAAATATTCTGTAAATACTATGCACCGCTCAAGACATCTGTTAGATTTGGTAAAAGCAACCCTGCCTTATTCTTTGTTGAATATAATATAAAGATGTAAAAAATAAAACGATATAATTTGTTTTTTAATATAACTGTTTATTCAAGATGCAATTAGTTTAATTTTTTATAATACAAGAGTTTAAATACTAAATTTAAGAATATTTATTTAAAAATAATAAAATAAATTAAATAGAATTTTTTAAATTGGATATTAAAGTGGTGTATTCAATATGAGAAAACGTATTAATGTTTGACATAATTTCAATTTCTTATAATAAGTTTATTAATATTGTTTAGAAGAACTCTTTATCTAGTATAAAGCAGGAAACCATTACTTTGAGGTTTCAATTAAGACATTCCATAAAATTTGTCTTGTTGACAAATTTGTCTTGTTAACAAATTTGTTGTGTTGACAAATTTTTTGTGTTGACAAATTTATTGTGTTGACAAATTTAATGAACATAATAAAAATTATGACAATTAAATCAATTAAAGAAACTAATTAAAATTCATTTAAATTTGAGAAATTTCAAAAAATATTTATAATTTGTTACAATTAGGTAATAAAAGTGTTTTGTTTATAACTAGTATTTCCCTCAAATTTTTTTTCTGAATTAAATAGAAATTGGTTTTTTAGCAGAATAACTCAGTCAAAAACAGCTGATATTTTATACCGAATACATAATTAGTTAATACTATTTTATCTTAAATCTTGAAAGAAAAACAATAGATTTAACAAGATATATATTTAATTAAACAATATAAATATAATAAAAAATTTTAAATTTCTAATTTATACAATCTAATTGTCATCACTGCAGTTTTATGATTGCAAAACTAAATAATTTACGAATCATTACATAAAAAATGAATGAATGTGTTATATAAAGGAAATTCAAAAATAGTTCCACGCAAAACTATTTTAAAAGAATGGAAAAAAAGGATTTTAAAAGTATGGAATTTATCCTATTTTTTATAAATTGATTTCACATAAATGATTCTATTTATTTTTTATAAATTGATTTCATATAAATGTTTTTTATAATTTATAATTCACTTTAGCTATAAACTTAAAAACCCTTTCTCCAAAAATCTTAAAAGCAAACCTTGAAATTGATGCTCTTTAGGGGCTGTCCATAAATTAGGTAAACAAAGTTGACTTCTCCCCCTCCCCCTTGTTGACAAGGGGGAGGGGGAGAACTCAAGACAATTTGACATCAATAATGTTAATTTCTTAAATAAATTTAATTACTTTAAAAAATTAAATTAGGCAGCATTTGCAGTCCTGTGATACACACTCGCTCAACCTTCAGTATTTAAATACAGCTACTTATACTCCTACTTTTTAAAAACCGTGTTGTGCTTTAAAAAGATCCAACACATATAGAACTAAATAAGTACACACAAGGTGTTTACACCACACATTATTATTTTTTCAAAGTTATTATTGGATAGTCTTCTGTGCAAACAAAAAAGATTTATGCAAGTACACAGCCTACATTATATGATTCAAATGTTTATACCATGGGTCAGCAACCAGCGGCTTGCAAACCTCGTATGGTTCTTTCGATGTCAAGATGCGGCTCATTAGCTCCATGCACAAATATTAATATAATATTAAAATAAAATTGTTAAAAGCTCTTTAAAAATTGAAATATTTTATAAATTATAACTTTTTGCTCTTCTAGCCACTTCACATCTAACGCATAACCAGATTTATAGAAATTATTTTTCCGCAACAGTCATTATATTATGGAGTAGAGACAATGGTTATAGCAAACTTAAATAACTTTTTTTTTATGTATTGCATTACTTTAGATATTTCATTTTGAAAATGGCTTCAACCACCATTTAATTCTAAAGATATTTTTGTCTTACCATTTTCAGTTTTTGGAGATTTAATGAAATGTTTGAGCAAAGAATCTCGTAAAATTTTTGGCACCGAAAACTGAGAGAAAAAAAAAGTTTATTGATATTTTTTATTTTTTGGTAAAATGATTATGTATTAACAAGTTTATTCAAAAATTCTATAAGAAATAATATCATAAATCCAAATTAATTAATTATATATTAATCAATTATATTATATTAATTATAATTAACTGTAATTATATAATATAAATTAAGTATATTATATAATTCACATATTTTTAGTTAAATAAAAAATCAATTAGTCTAATAATTTTAGTTGGACTAAAAAATTAGTAAACTAATTGTAGTTAGACTAAAAAGTTAGTTGACTAATTCAAGTTAGAATAAAAAGTTAGCCAAGTAAATTTAACGGGTGGCCCAAGATAAATAGGTAGTATTTTTATTATAACTTTGTTATTTTTTAAGCTAGAAAAGGGAATTTTTTCAAAAAGATTTATTATTAAATTCTCTACAAAATGACATGATTTAATGTAACAAAATGACATGATTTAATGTAAATAGTCTCCATTATTTTTTGACATACAATATAAGCGATTGGTCCAACTAGTACAACTTTCTAAAGTTACATTTACTCTTATGTTTTTTACAGCTTGTTTAAGTTCTTGAATTAATGTTAATTTTGATTTAATTTTATTCCATTTCATTTGGTGAACAAGTTCATCCCATATTGAGTAATCTAAAGGATTGAGATTGGGGGAATTCGGAGGCCAGTGGTTTTTGTCAATAAAAGCAGAAAAATTATCATGACACCATTGTTGAGTTAAATGATGCGTATGTGTGGTTGCTTCATCTTGTTGATATGTCCAACCATCACCAAACATCTCGTTACCATATTTCGAGGCCACTGGCACTTTTTTTATATACCAGTCATGATTTACGGTATCTTTGTCCAAAATAACCAGTGGTGTAAAACCTTTTGAACATGCTCCCAACCAACCTTTTGAGGGAATTTTTGTTTCTGTTTAATACCACCATCTTTATCAGCTTCATTACGATTAGTGGACCATATGCGATCATTTTGGGCATTGTGAATACCATTTAAATTAAAAAAATATTCATCTGAAAACAGAATTTTCAGTGTTTGTTTTTTTCGAAAATGGTTTCTTATCCAATTTGCAAATTTAATTCTCTTGACTTTTGACCATTTGTAAGCAGTGGTTTAACTCTGTGTTTGTATGCCTGCAAATTGAGATCCTTTTGAAGTATTCTTTGAACACTGGTTCTGGAGATATTGAGTTCATTAGCTAATTTTTGAGATGAAATCCTCTTTTTACGTTTCAGACAACTTCTGATTTTTTGAATGTTTGCATTTGTTCGAACTGATCTTGGACCACCTGATGGACATTTCAACTCAATAGAGCCTGTCTCTCTTATCATTTGACACCACTGATTTATTGTACGAAACCCAATGACACCCTTAATATCAGCAAATCTTTTTGATGGACCATCACAATTTTGGTATTTAGAAAGTACAAGCTTTTGCAAATCTTTAGATTTCATTATCTACAAATAAAATTAAAAACCATAAAACAAAGCCTGTACAAAGATTTATTATTAAATTCTCTATAAATCTGTCTTGATGACAGATTTATAGAGAATTTAATAATAAATCATTTAAAAAAAAATTCACTATTCTAGCTAAAAAAATAACAAAGTTATAATAAAAATACTACCTATGCCATTTATCTTGGGCCACCCGTTAGTTATACTAGAAAGTTAGTTGACTAACTTAGTTAAACTAAAAAATTAGTTGACTAAGCAAAAAAGTTAGTCGATTAATTTTAGTTAACTAAAAAGTTAGTCAACTAATATAAGTTAGACTAAAAAGTTAATCGACTAACTTTTTAATAATTAGTCGACTTAGCTAAATATGAAATCAACTCAAGAATTGGCTAAAATATTTTGTTTCCAAAAGAGTGTTTATGTAAAACAAGAATATTTTTTTATAAAAAGATATGAAACCTATAATATTCTAGTAATAGGAAACAATTTTTAGCAATAGAAAATATTTGTTATGAAAGAAATTAATAAATTTTTTTATATCATCATAGTGTGAATAAAATGAACGCAATCCTAGCGGCGTATGAACACAGTATTAACTAGTGTATGAAGCTGTATGAATGTGATCATAGTGTATAAACGCAATCATAGTGTCTGAATGCAATCATAGTGTATAAAGGCATTATAAAAAAATTTTTTATCAAAAAATCTACTTATAACTTTTATCCCAAAAGAGTTAAAATTGGTTTAAATCAGGGGATTGAGCTTAACACTCCATAATCTTCAACTTACCTTGTTTTTGTTTACTAAACAGTTTGATCCCTACCACCTCCCTGATAGCACTGCGCACCGGTTTCGCATAATATTTTACATTATCTCAGAAATAAGAATACTTAAGGAAACACACAGCTTTAAACATTAATCCTGTAGAGCATTTCAACAAAATTTCAACTTAATTTTCTGCATATAGGATTACAGCAAATCTAAAACTAGATTTAGTTAATGATTAAACCAAGAGAAAGCGATTTCTACATATTATTCCAGTAATCTGATATAAATAATTTTGCTTTTTATAAACAAAATCCAAGAACTTTTTTTATTCTATAATATAATATATTGTTTAATTTTTAAAAAATGCTATCATGTTTGTTCAAAAATACTGCTTTAATCAAACAAGTGTTCAAACACTTTTTACTGTTAGTGTGTATAACTCCAACTGCTATTAGAATATCGCATTCTAAAACCACACTATCAGAGTACTATTTGTAATCTATATTTAAAAACTATAACATACTTTATATCTGTCTATATCTTTACTTAAAAACTATGTCTATACTTAACTATACTATATGTAGTCTATACTTAACTATACTATATATAGTCTATACTTAACTATACTATATGTTGTCTATATTTAACTATACAACATGTAGCCTATACTTAACTTTACAATATGTGGTCTACACTTAAAAAATAATAAGCAATTAGAATGGTACAACTGAGTTCTATTATATTATGTATGATAGGATTCCATTTCCACACAAAAAACTGTTTATTTATAAGTGATACATATTCATATCACATTTCGAAACTAATTTTCTTTCATGAAAATACAATATAAAAAAATAATCATAAAAAAACTTTACTTGTTTAAACAAATAATGAAAAAAAAACTCAATACAAGAAAAATTAAAATTAATTTTATTTTACCCATGTCACCAGTACTTGCTGCTTGAATGACATAGCCAAAAAATAGTGGAGCAATCATCTGTGATCCAGTTGAGCCACATAAACCAATCATACCAAAAAAAAGTCTCCATCTTTCCTAGAGAAAAAAAAAACAAGCCTAAAGCCTCTTGAATGAAATTCAATTTAAAAGACTGCTGTTATTAAAACAATCAAAGTTATTATCAATATATATATATCAACATATCAATGCTCACTTTTGTCTACTATAACGGTCAATAAATTTTTTTAAAACCATGATTTTATTTTACCACATCTCTCTATAAGATTTATGGCTCATACTAGATAACCAACTCTGTGTACATATTACTTATAAGTAAATGTAATAATAACATTTAGAAGTTATTTTAACTTCTAAATGTTACTTTTGCTATTATTTGTTATCTTACAGCTGCATACCTTTGTTAGTAAGATTGTCATTAGACTAATGGACTTTAAACAAAAAATATATATATAATTACATTGTAAACTTTTTTACTAAATTCATTTCCAACAGGGCTGCAACCAACCACTATTAAGTTAGGATTTACTAGAAAACAAAGAATAGTATTAAAGAGCAAGAAAATGGTTGACGTAAGACATGAAATGTTGTAAATTGAAAACTATGAAGATGGGAGAAAGTTCTAAAGCATTGATGTTCGAGAAAAGAAAGAGTACAAAGGACACACACAGTAAACAGATGTGACTTTGCATAATGATCAACCCAGCATGAATAAGTTTTAGTTACAAAACTAGAGATAATAGCTTATTTGAGCAGTAACTATGATATATTTGTAATATACAATATATTACAAAGTTAGCATCTCTTTAAATTTCTTTTTTGCCTATGTATCAAGTACTGTTAACATATTTGGGACAGTTTTTTTAAGGATGCTCTTTCTCTTCCTAGACAAGGCGTCAAAATGTATTGCATATTTAGTTGGACTTCCTCTATATGCCAAGCTTGGGTCACTCCAAGATCGCCACCCCTAATGGAAACCATATATATATGGTTTCTATTAGGGATGGCAATCTTGGGATCCCATACAATTGTTGATACTAAAATCCCAGGATTTTTAATAAGAAAAATAAAACAAAACATATACAATATATACTTGCTTGGTTCTTAGATAAGAAACTTGCTTGGTTCTTAGATAAGAAACTTGCTTGGTTCTTGGATAAGAATGTTGCTTGGCTTGATTTCAGTCATATAGAATGTTATATAAAATAACTTTTGCTATGATATTAGATTTTAGATTTAATTTGAATAAGCAACAAAGGCATTGAAGGGATTTGTTTACTGTGTTAAGACAGCTAGTAAATTTAAAGAGATAATTTAAATATCTAATAAACTTTGTATTTGTAAACTAATAAAAAATAACTTATTATTGTATTTATAAATTTTGTTTTTGTAAATTAAATTTTTGCATTTGTAGATAAAATTTTTAAAAACTGTAAAAGTTTATGCAAATTTAATCATCCTCTTTTATGTTTTACAAAAAATATAACAATGATATGTTAAATTGAAAGTTTCATTTTTGATTTTTTCTGTTGTTTTTATTTTTGAAATATTTTACCAGCAAATTTAAATTTACCAAAAGTATTTTTAATTCTCTTAACACAAAAAACATAAGAAACTTATTTTAAAGTACAATATTTATTATTATGCAAAGATCTTTGTAACTTTTTTAACTTTTTTTTTTGAATAATAAGGAGTTTTTGAATAATAAGAATAAATAAAACATAAAATAAATAAATAAATAAAAATAATAATAAAAAATATTAAACATTTAAAAATATAAAACTAGTGAATAACTAACGCCAATTAAAAAATTAAGTTTTTTTTTTGAACTTTTAAATAAATGTTAATGATATATATAGCTCGTTAATGACAATGCTTTTTTGACATTAAAAAAGAAACTGTTGTGCATACTAATTACGCTTTCTACGTGTCTAGCATAACACTTTAAATGTTAAATTTGATATAAGTTTTTTTTTCACTATGATCTTTTGAACCTTCAGGAATTTTAAACCAATTGGGAATTCTGTGTTATATGTGGTGCCATCAGGTTAGCTAATACCCTGAAGACATAAAGTAAAAGACTCAGTGAGAGGGTTGCCTTTCATAAATATAGGAATGCCAATAACATCGCGATAATTGTTTGCAGTAAACAACTGAGTTTTGTTGGAGTTAAAACTCACAAGCAACCGCAAGCCAAAAATGTTATATAAAAGAGAGACCAGAAATTACAACTAATATACTGATATCGCACAACCTACAACCACAACTAACAAAAACAAATTCTGCCTAAGCAACCAATTTTACATTACCCAGTTTAATATTATTGTGTATTTGTAATTTTGGTATATAATTTGTTTTTTTTAAAGTTTGTTTTTTTTTAAACAAAAACAAACTTAAAATTTGATTCAAAAAATTTTTTTAGAAGCTTTTTTTAATAATTAAGTATTAAATTTTTAATCATTATTTTTATATTTTCATTATTTAATCAATATTTAAATCATTTGAATAATGAAGACAGGTCAGCCAGGTAATTACTATTAATAAAATGCTGTTTATGGCTATAAATAATAAAATTGTTAACTGTGCTATAGTAACTAAAATTATTACTTACTGGATAAGTCAATTTCATAAGACGTGGAAGATTAACATTTTTCTTTGCAGGCGAATTAGAAGTTGTTTCTTCATTTCTAAGGCATGAATAAATTCTCTGTAGTTGCTTTAAGTGATAGAGAAACTTAACATATACTAATAATTCTAAAGTTCCAAATACAAAACAGGAAATACATAAGGCATAGAATTTGACACCTTTGTTACTGTTTTTGTGATCTATCAATACAATTATATCTTTATAAGCAGTATAAACAAATGTCCCAAAAAAAGTAATAAATCCAAAGAAACTAATTATTTTTTTTGGTTTTTCATTTTTGATGCCATCTTGACTTGCTGCTATAGTCATATTTTCCAATTTCGCTAATATAATAATCATTAACAAACCACGAAAAAAACCAATACATGCTAAGTCAAAAGTTGAGTTTTTAATTTCAAAAGAAATTATAGAGCTTTTGAGCTCATCTATGTGTGTTGTTGAAACCCATAAAAATAATGAAGAAACTAAGTCTGCCAGTAACAAAACAGCAAATCCTGAATATAAGCGTACAATTGGAAATCGATAGCTTGGGTTATCAATGGTTATCATTCTACATCAAGAAAAATAATTTACATAAAACATAAACAAATTAAAAAAAAATTATTATTTATTTTAATTTTAGACTTATTAATCTTTTTAATTATACAATCTAAAATCTAATCTTATCTAAGTTTCAAATTTCAATATTTTTCGTTTTTTTCTATTAGATTTTGTGTTAATGTTGTTTTTATACTTAGCTGTATTTTATGCTTTAATACCTTATTTAAAAATCAAGTACAACAAAAAGTGTCATCGGAAGAACCTTGTTGGTTTAGTTACGTTAACTAGCATCTCGTCCACAAGGAACGTTAGTTACTTAATATACTACTGTACCTTATGTAACAATCAGAAATCGATGATGTCAAGAAAATATTTTACAATATTTAATATTTTACTTTATTAAATTACATTATAATTATCACTGCTGTGGTAAGGGAGTCAGGCATCTCTTTTAAAAGTAGTTGTAAAGATCCTTTTAATCTTAAATTTTGTCACTAAATTAATTTATCATAAATTAAAAAAACTGGACGAGGGCCAGGACTCATTTTGAGGGTAAAAAATACCGTGGCCCCTCCCCCTCCCCCAAACATACAACCTAAATGAATTGGACTTAGATATTATATATAGAAAGGCAGGACTTATTTTGTAGCTGAAAAATACACCGTCCCACAGTGATTTAGAAACACTTAAAATTTGGCCAAAATACAGTTTTTTGAGTAGCGCAATTTAAATAATGTTATTAGCTAACTAATTTCTACAGTTTCTTAAGATTTTAACGGTTTAAAAAAATAAATACTGAAATAAAAGGTTCAAACGTTAATTTATGTTTGAAAGTGACCGAAAACAACTTTTTTTTTATCATTAAAATTTTATCATTTTTAAATCTTGATTTTCTCCCTAAATACAAAACCTTTCAATTTAATTTTCTATATATACAAGGTTAATAGATAACTTTTCTTTTTTTTCAGAGAGTTTGTATCATTCTATAAGAAACTAAAAAAGTTAACTGCCCCAACTTGCCCCATTTCGAAATAATGTGGTTTTAAAAAGCTCATTTTATAAAAAAATTAGCGACGTAAAAGCTAATACGACGTAATATATATATATATATATATATATATATATATATATATATATATATAT
Source organism: Hydra vulgaris (assembly GCF_038396675.1). Classification (NCBI taxonomy): domain Eukaryota; kingdom Metazoa; phylum Cnidaria; class Hydrozoa; order Anthoathecata; family Hydridae; genus Hydra; species Hydra vulgaris. The sequence goes on from NC_088929.1 coordinate 30,636,169, forward strand.
ATATATATATATATATATATATATATATATATATATATATATATATATATATATATATATATATATATATATATATACAGTATCGGACAAAACGAGTGCAACCAAATAATGCTAATTTAGTTTCTTTATATAAAAGTGCTGCAGAGAAATAACTATGTAACTGTTTAGAGACAAAGTTCTTTAAGTTTTATTCATCACAAAGTTCATTATTTGTACACGAAAATTAATAATTTAATCAAAAGTATTTAAAAAAGTTGATTTCCTTCTGGACAAAACAACTGCAACTCGACAAAATGTTGACCAAGCTGTATTTCGCTATCAATAATTCGTGGCAAATCCTTTGTTGTCGATCACAGCCTTGCATCTTCGAGGCATAGATTCGATCAGGTGATCAATGAAATTTTGTGGAATCGCTGCCCAAGCCTTTTGGATTTGTTCAAACAGTTGATCCTTATTACAAACACCTTCACGATTAATTCTAACCCATTTTATTGGCATATTCCATTCAGCATGAGGTAACATAACATCTTTCAGGATATTTTTATACACAAAACGGTCCAATATTCCATCGATTTGATGTATTGGACCTAGACCTTTAGCAGAAAAACATCCCCAGACCATTACATTACCTCCACCATGCTTCACAGTCTTATGGCAGTAACGTAAATTAAGGCGTTTTCCGGCCGGTCGACGTACACTGCAAATGCCATCGCTCCCAACGATGTTGAACTTTGATTCATCACTGAACAGGACAGTTCGCCATTCTGCACATTCCAGTCAATATGAGGTGTAGCAAACAGGAGTCTTTTCTTCTGGTTTTTTAGTGAAATCAGCGGTTTCTTTGCAGTGCGTCGAGAAAACAATCCGGCTTCAACAGCACGTCGTCTGATTGTTCGGTCCGATACAGGCAGCTCTAATTGCTTTTGTATCTCGACTGATGATATCTAGAGATCATTCTTGACGGATCTGACAATCATAGAATCTTCTTTAGAAGTGGTGGAACGCGGTCTTCCACCTTTGTTATCTGCTGCCATCTTCCCCGTAGAACGATATTTGGAACATAGTCTTGATACGGTCCATTTTTTCACGCGATATTTATAACAAATACTTTTTTGTGACATTCCACTTACGTAATCGCCAATAAGTTTTTTTCTTAGTTCCAATCCAAGACTGTCGGGAACCATTTTTGCACTTGAAGTCATAAAAATAATAAAAATAATCACGCTTCTCAAGGCTTACCGTGTTACATTTACCTTGTGATGATACAATAATGCTCTGTGGAACACAACGTCTTGGTTGGATGTGGACTGTATTCATGTAATGAAACACTTGTTGTATTTCACTTCTTGTATTGATGTTCTTCGATAAAACACTTTGATAAAACTCACTTCGATAAACTGTCTTGATAATACTGACTGATTGACTTCCATATACTGACTGAATTACATGTCGATTTACATGTCTCTTATATAGTAAAATGAACCTGTGTGAACCTGTTCTAGAAGATTCTAGATGCTTCTTTTCGATGCTTCTGGAAGCTTCTGGATGCGTCTGGATGCTTCTGAATGTTTCTGGATATTTCTGGATGCTACTGAATGCTTCCAGATGCTTTTTTTGGAAACTTCTGGAAGCTTCTGCATGCTTCTGGAAACTTCTGGATACTTCCTTTTATTATTAAAAAACTTCCGTGACGTTGACACGGACGAGACTTAAGAAAATGAAACAAACCAAAAAAGTTGCACTTATTTTGTCCGCTGCAAAATGGCACTTGTCAACGAAATTCTGCCTGTGTGCTGTCACCTGTCAGCTGATTGCTCATGTCATGGCATGTTTTGACTCCAGACTCCTGAACTGTTTGCTGTGGTAGTATAGTTCGTTTCGTTTTTAAGACATGTAAAATTAGGAACACTTTTTAGCATTGTTCGATGTTGGTTGCAAATGTTTTGTCCAATACTGTATATATTCACATTAAAAAGTTTTGTTCAGAAACGTCAGGAAAAACTCTTAAAATATAAAAGTTAAAGTAAATTTACGTCGGATTAGCTTTTACCTCGCTAATTTTTTTATAAAATGAGCTTTTTAAAACCACATTATTTCGAAATTGGGCAAGCGGGGGCAGCTAACTTTTTTAGTTTCTTATAGAATGATACAAACTCTCTGTAAAAAAAGAATCGGCTTGGCGAAGGAAGACCTTGTATATATAGAAAATTAAGTTAAAAGGTTTTGTATTTAGGGAGAAAATCAAGATTTAAAAATGATAAAATTTTAATGATAAAAAAAAGTTGTTTTTGGTCACTTTTAAACATAAATTAACGTTTGAATCTTTTATTTCAGTACTTATTTTTTTATACCGTTAAAATCTTAAGAAACTGTAGAAATTAGTTAGCTAATAACATTATTTAAATTGCGCTACTCAAAAAACTGTATTTTGGCCAAATTTTAAGTGTTTCTAAATCATTGTGCGCCCTCAAAAAAAAAAAAAAAAAAACCCAACTCGTTTGAAAGACTTCTCGAGCGGATAACCAATCATGGTTTGTACTGTGTTTGGTTACCCTTCTCTTTCTCATTTATTTGCTTTTTTAATCTTCTTTGCCGTTTTTTTTTTCTTTTGTCTCTCTTTTGTCTTTTTTTTTTTTCTTTTTTTTCGTCTCTTTTTTTTGTCTATTTTAATCGTTTTACTGCTTCCGTATGGCTCAACTTGTCATCTTATTTTTGGATGATTCAATGGAGGGCGAGATAACTTTCAAGAGCTAACTAACGGTTTGACTTTTTATGAGTAGACTTTAGATGGTTTAAAATAATACTTGATAAAACCTGTTTGAGAGCAAAGAGCAGATATGTTTAAACGAGATGTTGCTGCCAACTGAAATGTAATTGCTGTTGCTATGTGATTTGATAAATGCTTGGTAAGAGGTTGCGAGTATAAAAAGTAAAGTAATTGGCTAAAATGTTTTATTTTGTTCTGAATTTCAATCCTAAACTTAAGAAATTCTAATGCTACATTGTTGCTTATAGTTGCTGATTGTTTGGACTACTGCAGGCCAACAAAAACTTTTCTGAGTTTACTTTAACCGTGACTCGACAAACTCTCATTTATTTTTTAACGAAGTATCCTACAGTTAATAGAGACTACGTTATGGGTTACTCCAACCAAGATTCTAACCCAGCATAGTACCAATAGAAACTGTTGAAGGGTTCATGAGTAGTGCTAGTAGTAGTTGTAGTAGTAGTAGTAGTAGTAGTAGTAGTAGTAGTAGTAGTAGTAGTAGTAGTAGTAGTAGTAGTAGTAGTAGTAGTAGTAGTAGTAGTAGTAGTAGTAGTAGTAGTAGTAGTAGTAGTAGTAGTAGTAGTAGTAGTAGTAGTAGTAGTAGTAGTAGTAGTAGTAGTAGTAGTAGTAGTTTCTCTATATTATAGGTTATGACAGTCTTATCTGCTTCAAATTTTTATTTAAATCAATATATAAAGATTACATGGAAATATAGTATGAAGTATAAAGTTGGACTTAAGTATTTTCATTTAGTTATAATCTCGGTAATTATGCGGATTATTTGAAATTTCTGCATCAAGCTTAGCTTTGAAACTTTTAACAGATATTGTGCATACAAAGTCTGATGGCAACGCGTTTCAATGATTTACTACTCGGTTTGTAAAAAACTGATGCTTTTGCTCGCAATTTTGTGCGTATTTTTTTGTCAATTGTAGGGTAGTGAGACCTCAGAACGAAAAGTTTAAAAGCGAAAGAACGTTAAAGCGAAAAGTTTAAAAGCTAAATTCGGGAAATCGAGTATCGTGATAAGTTCAACAACAACAACGTTATTATTGAGATGACTTTTTGTAATTTTGTTATTATTTCAATGTTATATTATAGATTATTTGGTGTTTAGATTTAATTTTTTCTAAATTGTTTATATTTTTTTATTATAGTTAGTTGTAGTTTAGAATTATTTATTTATTTGGTATTCTAGCTGAGAGTAATAGTTACAGTGCGACAAAAAGGTATTAAATCTTCCATAAAAATTATTTTTGCACGACAAGTTATTTAATAAAAAATAGACTTGCATAATTTCTTATTGATACTATTTCATTTTAATTTTTTTTTTTTGATATTTATAGATTACATTTCGAGCAAAAGATTGTTTCTTTGTTCAAATAAAAATTATTTATAAAATTAAAAAATTGCAAATTAATAATGTGCTTTTATTTCGATTAAGTATGGTGAGTTAGGCTGTTTACCCTTGATACTTTTAGAAATGATAAGATAGTTAAACCTCAAGAATTGATGTTTAAATTTTTAGTCATAAACTAAAAGCCAGGGCAAATATATCAACACAAATATTTAAAAAAGAGACATATAAAGGTTAGTTTTTAATATAAATTATTATCTAGGAGATAATAATATTTACAAATATTACTATTTGTAAATTATGTAAATTAAGGCAAACTTTTATTAGTTTATGTTTATCAAGTTGATCACTTATGCTTATGCTTATGATATCTTATAAGAAATAATGTTCTTTTTGTAAAATTATTTTTAAACTAATGTATGCACTGACTATTTTAGTCCTAAAGTTAATATTTTCTCTTGCTATTTGATATATTTGCGTTAAATATTGTTCTATGCTGATTTTTTACAAAAATATTGTAGGTGTATGTTTTTGAAGTTCTATGTTTTTTTTAAGGGTAGTTTTTGGAAAAATTTTGATAGATTTTAGTGTTCTTAAGTAAATCTGCTTTATTTTGCGTTTAATTTTGAGATTCCTTACACTCAGTAATAATGCGCTTTGAATATGCAATACGATTCTTTGAGTCTTTTAATTAGGTGAATGAGCTGAAGCTGTACTGTCATTATTGGTCTGTGTTTATTTCTACATTTAAGCCAATTCTTAGGTAAAGAAAGTTAAATAATAAAAAAGAGGTTAAGAAACTATTTGATATTTTTAATTTGTATGAGGTTTAATAAATTATTCTTGTTGAGAACGGAAGTGTCACAATTGTTATATTGTATTAAAGCTTCAAAACTTATCAACCTTTTTTAAATTAGCTTTATAAAAAAAATAAATAGAATATAGAAAAAAATAAGAATGTTTACAATAAACGACCCTTGAAATATAAATGCCTAATTGGTGGTGCGCAAAGACCTTTTGCTTATAACAACTGCACAAATATTCAGTCATTAGATATATTTTCAACTTGTGATATATTATTAAATTTATATGTATACATTAATGCAATCAAATTGTTTAATATAACTCTTGCACCATCTCATTTTTTTGTTAGAATTAAAGAAACATAGCTTTGATCAGAGCAAAAAGCATTTTTAAGGCTTACAAAAAACGTGGGTATTTTTTTTCAGTGAGCAAATTCAAGTTTTGCTGTTATTGTAAAATCCAGACCCAATTTATTTAAAATAAGCCTCCATTGTAAACGATTAACTAAAAGTGAATGCAATAGAAAAACTTTATTAAAATGCAGAAAATTTTATTTGTTTTTAAGTCAAAAATAGATTTTTTTGAACAGCTTTATGGATTCATTTTTTTTTTTTTTTGAAGTTTTCAACCCAGTTACTGATAGGAAATAACATAGAAATTAGGGCATGGAATTATTACCGTTTTTCATAATTACCGGCAACGGTAAAACCCCGGTTTTTGCCATTTTTATTACCGGTAAAACCGCTAATTTAAAGTTTTTTCAAAGGAATAAAAAAAGGCTTGAAATGCAGCAAACCGACTTATAATTAACACAGATTTATATCACATAAAGTTAATCTCATATTAAGCTCAAAACAATACATTCATTTTCAGATATTACAGTTAAATATCACAAAAAAAGAGCTTAAACAGTTTAAATAAACTCAAATTCTATAGATTGACTGATATAACATTTAACACAGTTATTAGGCATTCAATACAGAAATTACTGCTGATTGCTGAGCTTTTTGAGCGTAAAATGCATAAGGCATCAAGAGTATTATCATTCAAGCTTGATTTGAGTTTTGTAACAAAAAGAACACTGGCTGAGAAAGAACGTTCAACTTCAACACTAGTTACTGGTATACCCATCAATGCATTATACAGCATTTCTAAGTTGTTTGTGCGAGTTTTTGTCAGCTCAAAAACGGCTATTTCCTGCAACAGTGATTTGGAACTGGTGCCCACTCTCATCCTCTTTGAACTAGAGGGACACTTCAGAGCATCCTTGATAGATTGTTCCAATTGTTCTGCCAAAGAAGATTGTCCTTCATCAGTATTGGGTATTTCTTGACATTCTTCTTCCAATTTATCTTCATCTTCGTAGCTCTCCTCAAACAGACGACAGAATAATTTGGCAGCAGTATTTGCAAGGGCATTTTGTTTCATTTTTGGAGTGTCAAAGACATCCGTACTTTGCCCCTGCTTGTCCAAGGTCCTAAATCGTTTAAATAAATCAATAGATTTATTATATCAGATTTTCTTCTTTCATTTATTCTTTTGACTAACATTTCTAGCGGGTTTTCACTTCAGTGGGTTGATCATCTTCAATTACTACCTGAGAGTGTCAGTAATTAAGATGATTTTTTTAATAAAAATAATCTTATTTAGATGCCTTATACTTTTGAATAATTATATATAATACTTACCTGTAATTCAACACCTTCTTCATCTTCGTAATCGCTGTCATCAGAGATGGAAATATCATCAAGTGCAAAATCTTCTTCTTCATCGAGATCAGGAATGACTTCTTGGACCGGAGTTGTTTTATATAAAACATCACAGACTCCTAAGTGGATGCCATGTGCCAAGTACAATTGAGATGGGTTGGTAAAATAGCTTTTCCGAATTACAGCAGCTCCATCAGTTGTTGCTGCCATAATATCAGAGTCCAGACAAATTCCAAATTCTTTTAGCTTTTCTCTAACAATGGTCACAGCTTTATCCGCTGGCATTGAGCCAAAAATTCTTAACATTCCCAAACTCCAATGCCGATTCTTAACATGAATATTGATATTAATAAACCTTCTGTTACGAGATGATGAGTATTCATCAAGAGTAATGCTAAAACAAATTTTGTCTTTCTTCATTTCTTCAAACTGATTTTTATAAATGTCTTTAACCTCAAGTCAGTGCTTCATAATAATTGCTTTGATTGATTTTGCATCTTTTGGCAAGTGGTATCCTTGAGCTCCCAATGCCGCTCTTAAACGTTGACTTTTGCCAGTACTCGAATTGGTAATCCATCAATGGCGACTAACTCGGACAAGAAAACTGCCAAAAAATCTTTTTGGGTCATAAAGAAGTTATCAATTTTTACAACTTTTTGTTCAACTTTGGCTGATACTTATTTCATAGCATCGGCCTCGATAAGATGCATTAATTTGAGATGAGATCTCATACCACTGGTAGATCCACCTCTGCACTTGATTTTTTTGCTACAGGTTTTGCACTTAGCCAGCTGCAGATCCTTGCTGTGTAAGAAGTGCTTTCATACCTCGGAATTATTGTTTCCTGCAACGAAGGTCATCTTCGTGTTTATTGTTTTTTCATCAAAGAACTGCATTCTCTCACTGTGTTGCGTCTATTAGAAGTTGCCAAATGAAAGCAAAATACCAAATTATTTAATTAACAAAATATCATTTTTAAAACCGCGGTAATAGATTGAGTAAAAACCGGTAACGGAAATTTTTTGGAATAAAAATTACCGGTAAAAACAAGTTTCTCATTCTCATTGGCTTTGCATTCCAGCATCATCTTCTTCTTTCAAACGGGGTTTTTCTTCATGTGGAAGCATTGTTTGGTGCAAGAGAACTAGACTTCAGCCTGAGAAAGTTGATAAACTTCTTTATATTTAGCAAAGTTTAGACCGTGTTGAAACTCGTCAATGGAAGCTTATCTCCAAAGATATATTTGATGAAGCTATGCTTCTCCATGAAGATAATATTATCCCTGGGTCAACTACTAATTCATCAACCAGTAATCAGTGATATGGAATGTTAATCATTCAAGTTAAATTTAAACATTTACATACTGAAAACAGTTCTATGATTTTTTTGTGAAAAAACATGATAAATAAATATTTTGAGAAAAAAACTAATTCCTTTCCGAATTAAAAAAAAATGCACTCGAAGTCTTGTAATTTAGAGAACAATTTCAAGGCTTAATTTTTGGTCTTAAAAAGTCTTGTCAAGTCTTGATTTTCTTGAAATTATTTTTATGTAACAAGAACACTTTGTAAAAGTATTGATGTCTTGAAACTTTTCAAGACTATAATGGAATTGTCTTGGTATTGGTATTGAAACAAATTTTTTACGAGACGCAGACTCTTACAAATTACAACTCCTTAAAACGAATCTAAAGCATTGAAATTTTATGAAAATTAATTAAAACACATCTAAGCGAGAAGCAATTGTTTTGTTTACCTTCAAGTGTTTTCTTGCAATATTAACATGTAAAATGCTGTGCCCAAGATTTGTCTTGGTCCCCGAACGGCACGCCGAAATATGCATCGTAGGCCTCACGCGTTACACGGCTTATTTCCAAGGAATGCTTTTTCGCTCTTGTCCTAATGAATTGCCATTGAAAGCAAATCGAGAATTTCTTCAAAAGCAAGCGATTTTCCAAACTTCATTGTTCCGGTAACAAAAGTTTTTCTGAAATAACTGTGATTTCCTTTTAATTTTTGACCTTTCATGTTAGGAAAACTCATTTTCAACGCTTTAACAGAACAAAAGTGAAAATTTGTTATATTATGTAATTATACAAGTACATTTTGTTTAACTATTTATTTTGTATAATTATTTCAATGTACAGAAATAAAAGTTGATTTTGAATTAATTTTTTTTTTTCATAAATCTTTTCTCAAAATATTTAAATTTAAATAAAAAGATATAAATTTTTAGAAGTTGTTTTTTTTAATGTATCTAAACGCAAATTAACGTGCATAAATGATTAATGTACATTAATTTGCGTTTAGATATTTAGATATTTTTGAAAAAGATTTCTGAAAAAAAAAATGTTTCAGAAACATTTTTATTTTTAGTACAATTAAATTGTGATACAAAATAAATAATTATACATAAGTGGTTATTTGGGGTCCAATTCTTTTAATGGACGATTAAATTAAAAAAATATTAAACTTAACAAAAAATTTCGAATTATTATTAGTTTGTACCGTTAAATTATTTAATTATTGAGAATAAATAAAATAAGCTTATAGCTATATTTCTAAGCCATTGCATCTGCTGACGCAAAATATTTAAAGGCAGATATGAAAACCCGTTCACCGCCAAAAAGGTCTCATAACTCATTTTTTTCGAATATATCACATGGACCTCTCGACCTCTAACGTCTTATATACAAATTTCTGCTTTCTGCTATCTGATTATTTTTATTTACTAAAAATTTTATTTGATGTTTCTGCACAAACCACGTTAAAGAGAATGGCAACCATATTGTCTTATCAGTTATAAAGATCGATTTACTTATGCCAAACCATTATTATTTCAAATAAAAATTCCTAATATTTATCAGCTGAATATTTTTAGTATACTTTGTTTTATGTACAAATGTAACACCAACGCATCTCCTGTTCCTTTTCATAATCTATGTAACTTAAAAGATAAAAATTAATATCACTTAAGAAATGATAATCTAATTCGGCAACCTTTTTCTGTAACTAATTTTGAAAAGTCATGTATCTCATTTCGAGGAGCTTTTCTTTGAAACAAAATAGTTTTGAAAAATTTCGATTTTTACTATGAATGAAATTATCTTTCATTCAAGAAAAACTTAAAGAAATTATTTTATTTTTTGAAGACATTTTTTTATATTTTTACATTTTTCTGAAAATACGAAGCTTATTACATAAGGTAATATATAATAGTATATCTGATCCACATCTTATGCGTTTATGAAAACAGTACTTTTTAAAATATTTTTGTATTTAAAAGTTTACATATTCTTACGAAATTTATGTTCTCGCTAATTATTACTATGACGAGTTTTTTTTTTTTGGTTTTTTTATTTTATATTTCATTTTAATTTAATGTACTTAATATTCTCGAGCGGTTCATGATGATAAGACCATAAGGTCTACAGCGTGTCTCCGCGTTCTTTATTTGTTTTTATTTTTATAACTGTATATTATGCTATATTTTTTTATTGTATAACGATTTTTATCTAAACTATCTTATTGTATAAATTTATTGAATATTGAAGAAAGAAAACAAAAAAAAGAATAATAAATCGTGATAAAAAACTGGAAAAGACACGTTAAGAAAAAAACTTTATCTTTTTAGTCTAAACTATCCGCCAAACGTTTTTATAATACTTTTTCTAAAATTCAGCAGAATTGCTATTGTTTAAAGTCGATAACGAGAAAAAAAACTTCAAAGTTTCTACACAAGTCATATCAAACATAAAAGGTATAATAACTTTTTATGAAAACCATGGATTCGTAAAGAAGCAGAAAATTCGTAACTCTTGGAAATCTTTATTCTAAGGCATTAATAAAGAAAAGTTTAATTTGAAAAATATATTATATAGAATAAGATTACAATTGTTTCTTGCAGATTAAACTTGAATAATGCTGTCTTCTTTCAACGCTAAAACAAAAAGCGTTAAAATTATTAGAGAACTTACTGAAAGTTTAAATAACAAAAAAAGTAAAGTTTTTAAACATCGCTTACGTTATTATTTGCCTCTGCCTCTGCTTCTACTACCACCACCACCACCACCACCGCCACCTCCTCCGCTTCTGCTACCGCCACCGCCGCCGCCACCACCACCTCCACCACTTCTGCTACCTCCACCGCCACCACCACCACCACCTCCACTACTTCTGCTACCACCTCCCCTAGGATCAGCAACTTCATTTCTAAATCACAAATAAAACACAGTCACCCAATAATTACATAAAATATAGGTAAAAGTACAATACAAGGCAGCTAAGTACATTCCAGCATTGTTCTTCAAATGTTATGTCGATATTATTACCAATAATATAAAATATAGCATAATGTAATAAAAGCTTACATCTCTTTTTTTCCGTAACCATATCCACCTCCGTATCCGCCTCCGTATCCCCCATCTCGCTCTCTATAATAAGGTAAAAAAAAAAAAATGCGTTACTTATAGTTTCATTCGTCCTAAAAATCAGTCAAAAAATAGTTCTCAAATTCTTACGTTTCTCTTTTTCCGTAACCATATCCACCATATCCTCCATACCCACCTTCACTTTGATCTTCGTCTTCATTTCTAGATCAAAGATAAAAACACGGCTTAATGTTTGAAATAATAAAATACATACAATTCCGTGTTATATAAATGATATATACATGACCGAAGCAAAAAGAAGACAATATTTGGTTTATCGCCTTGCCCCGTTTGCTGTAACGCGCTACCATTGTAACAAGTCATCAAGTGTTTCTTACAAATAATTAAAAGGTAAAAAAAAAATTACTTTGTTCAAAACTTGAAAATTAAAGTTACGTTAAGAGAAAAAGAAAAAACAACTTTTCAGTTTGTTTTTAATAAAGCGTAATTTCTGATGGCAACAGAAAACTCGGTAACCAATTAATGCATTTTAGGTTGCTCATAATTACAATTTGACAATGTTAAAGGGTAAATGTAACTAATTTTATTGAAAAGTGTGTTAATTATTCTAGGAGTTAGTTTACTACGAAGTTTGGACATAAAAATAAGAATTTGATATAAATTTAACAGAAAAATATTGAGGGTGATGAACTTTTAATAGTTTTTTTTTTAAACTTTTTTATTACATTTAATTTAGAATTACAAACATGTAAACTTAAAAGAATAAAACCTACATCTCTTTTTTACCATAACCGTATCCGCCACCGTATCCTCCATATCCTCCACCATAATCACTCAATTTGTTTGAAAATAAATCCTTGTTTTCCTATATTGAAAAACTTATTTATACTTCCTAACTAGTCTATTTGAAAATAAAAATAAAATAAAACTTAACTAATTAACTAAAATTAAAAGCGATAAAAACGTTTGAAAAATAAGAAATAAGTCATATGAAAAAAGAAATAATAAAAAAATAAAAGTCACTTCGCGATTAGATTCATCTTCGTCATCATTGTCTCTATTTCTAAAAGAGATAATAGAATTAGAACTTAGCAAATTTTGAAATACCAAAACTTTTAAAATAAAGGATACTCACTTTGTATCGGCAATAATATCTTTTGCATGCTTAAAAGGAGCTGCTTCGGCAAGCTAAACAATAAGTTGCATGTATTTCAAAAGTAACCTAATATTTAATATGTATAGTGTTAAATTATTAAATAAAAAACTATTATGTTCTACAATAACATAAATGTATAAATATATAACATAATCGTTAATTTTACTCACAAAAACTTGAAAAGAAATCAGGAACGTAACAAAAATACAAAGATAAACCATTCTCTCGGAACTTCAACCAACTTTGTTCTATGTTGATTTTTTACCTTTTTTATACAATCTACTAACTAATTACAAAAACACCCTGAAAGTATTTACGAAACCAAGAACTCGCGTCATTCGAAAAATGATAATTTGCAAACAAAAGAAAGTTACTAATTTTAATTGTATACGAGTAAGGAGTTATTAAAGTAATTAAAACACCTACAATATACATCACTATTTAAATACGTTTTTAGGGTTGAGTGGGACGTATTACGGCAATTTAATTTTATGCATTTAATAGCATGGTAATTAATTTAAAAAAAACACGATTTACTAAAAATCGCCCAATTGTCCAAGGTTTCGGAATAAGGAAATTTCAAACTAACGAAGTTACAGTTTTTTGGTCTTTTTTAAATTTGCCAGATTTTAAGACATCATAGTTTAATATTATTTTAAATTTTAATTTCAAACATCACAATTTAATATTATTTTAATTTTTAAGTGAGGTAAACGAAATTATATATTTATATATTTTATATATCGTTGCCTTAAATATTGAGTATGGTAGGGTAAGAATGTTGGCATATGCGAAAGTTTAAAAAGAGTTTTTGTAAAACTGTCTGTCATGAAGCTATAGTTTATCTTAGTATGTTTGTTTGATCATTGTTACTTTATTTAAAATGTTTTCTTATTTGTGAAGTTTATAAAAAAGTTTTTTTATTTGATGTAGATTTAAGGATAACTTGTTCGCCTTTAACCGTTCCGCCGTTTAAGGTGGATCCATTGATGGTGAGCGATTGCTCCCACTTAGATATTTTGAAAAGATATTTATTCTTTTAAATTTATATATTTAACTTAGCAGTTTTTTTAAAAAAGAAAGTACGGAGACTGTTGAAATTTGATAAATTTTTAAAATTTTTAAACAATGAATTCGTGCAGTGTAAGATAAAATCAGACTGATAAGATACCAATATATAACGTAATTTCATAATTACATAGATTAAGACAGTGAAAGGCGAAAACTCTTAAAAATTAACCAAAGAATCTGAAAATTACCTCGTATTCTCCCCCTTTATCCCTACGTTACTGGATATTTTGAATAAACCAAATCACACTAAATTCAAAAAAATTTATAGCAAACAAAAACGTGCTTGCAGGATTATATTTGGGGCAAACAGAAATGCACATTGCGAACCTTTCTTACGTCAGCTTGGAGCTTTAAACAATTCTAAAATTAATATTCATCAAGAAATGTTATTTATGTTTGTAGTAAAACGTGGGTTTTCTCCAGTAACATTTCAATTTTACTTTAATGAAATCTCTCATAAATATCTTACCAAGTTTACATTGAACAGCTTTGTCCTTCCCATAAACCATCTTAAATTAAGCTCGTACCATGTTCAATATCGGGGATATTTGTTTTTTTATTTTTCAATGTTTTGTTTACATTTGACGTAATATATATAAATTACATATTTTTCAAATACAAACAAGGCTTCTGAAAGAATATCACGATGATCTTATCGTCTCTTATTTACTCTTTTGTAAAAAGCACTTTATAAGCGCTTTTTACAAAAGAGAGTAAAATATTATAAAAAAGCCTTTTCACAATAAGAGTACGGGAAAGGCGCCTATGATGGCATAGCGCCAATGATGGCATACCGGTCATATTTTCATAAATAATGGTTATGACAAAAAAGTGATTTGACCAACATGTTTATACTGACTTTACATTAATTTTAGTAAAAATACGTCTCTTATGCACAAATTTTGCTTTTATAATCAACAAAAATCGATTTTGGGATGTGCTGTTGTATTTTTAATCCATTTAAATATTTAAGATTGTGATTTTATTATCAACTGTGCAGAAATGAAATTTTCATGCATTTAATTTCCAAGTTTTGTGCATTTAGTAGAATACTTATTTTAATTTTATCTTTTGAACAAGGCAGACTTAGCTTGTTTAAATGAAAATGATGACTTCTTCCTATGATGGCATACTGACGAGTTAGGTGTGTTGCAATATTGACGAGTTGAGAAAACCTTTTTTCTTTCATAAAAACAACATATTTGTTAGGGAAGTAAAAAGGAGTTTTTACTTCACTAAAAAATTTTTAGTTCAAAAAACACATAACGCAATATCTCTTATGCGCATGCGCGAAATTCTACACTGCTGCTGTATAGCACGAAAGGGTTAATTAGGATGATTACGCGTAATTTCTGGCATTTCTGAGGGAAGACTCTAGGTCAAATGAAATTGTCAAGTTACCCTTGATGCTAACAAGCCCCATCCTCCCCTATGCCATCATAGGAGCAGTAGTTGCCTATGATGGCATACTTGTGCTTTTTTTTTTTTTTTAAATAAAAATAACTAATATAAAAATAAAATTGGTAAAAACTCTTGGGGTAATTATTGTTCTACATGTAACAAAGAATGTATCCATATCAAAACTTTTGTTCATGGTCTACAGGATACTGAATAATGAAGCTTCAAAGTTAAGTATGCCATCATAGGCGCCTTTCCCCTACGTAAAAAATAACATAAAAACATTAAATCGTATCAAATAAATGAAAATAAATTGTAAACTATTATAAAACAAAACTTAAACATAAATGGCAATAAAAATTATTTTTTATTACAGTAAGAATTAAAACTATTCTAAGATTTTTTCAATGGAGAGAATGAGATCTTTTAATTTATTTTTAAAAAGAGGATAAGTTAGAGGTAAGCCGAAGTTAGGCAAAATAATTTGTTCCGGAGATGAGCTGCACGGTAAGTAATATATTGATTGAATTTTGTTCGACAGAGTGGTTCATTTAAATAAATATTATTAATCATGTTAAACTTGTTCAATAGTTTCAAAATCAAAAGGTCTTTAAAAATTAAAGGAGATAAGTCATACTTTCACATATAAACAAAAGGTAAATTTTTATATACGCTTAGTTTATATATATCGAGAATTTTCATTTGATTAAAAAACATTTAGTAATGTGCCAAATAACACAGGTCAACAAAAAAAAATTTTTTTTCTGGTTCCGAGCAAACAGTTTGTTTTTTGTTTTGCATTTCTCATTTTGAGTTCAAATATGCAACTCATTTTTTACCATCACGTCAAGTTGTAAAGAAATTTGGGTTCAGATCTTTAGTGTTTGGAGTCAAGTCCCTAATATGGTCAAAAAAAAAGTTGTTCAAAAGTATGTCAACCTGGGTCTCAAAAAAAGCGTATTTTCATAGAGATTTTAAAGATGTTATTTGTTTTCAATAAAAATAACTACTTTTTGTATTATTGCTGAAAAACATTTTGTTAAAATTTTTTTAAGTGTTTTTAGCATTTTTTTAAATAATTTTTTTGCCAAAAAATTTTGAGAAAAAGTTTTTATGCTTTCTAAAATCTCTATGAAAATACGCTTTTTTTGAGACCCAGGTTGACATTTAAACAACCTTTTTTTTTGACAATGTTAGGGACTTTACCCCAAATACTAAAGATCTGAACCCAAATATCTTTACAACTTAACGTGATGGTAAAAAATGAGTTGCATATTTGAAATCAAAATGAGAAATGCAATACAAAAAACAAATTGTTTGCTCGGAACCAGAAAATTTTTTTTTTGTTGACCTGTTTAATCCGCAGTATTATTTAAACGGATTGCATGTTTCTGACGGCGATAGAGACATTGTAACTTGCTTTGATCAGTGCTAGCCAAGGCAATAACTCCATAACTTATATAACTACGAATAAAGGAATAATAAAGTTTTGTAAAACTATTTTTATTTAAATGAGTATGCGCCGTATATAAAATTCCGATACTTTTTGAAACTTTCGATCAGACATAGTTAATATGATATCTTTTTTTTGTAACAATTTCCTTCATATTTTCAATAAAAAACCAGACTTTGTATAAAGATGCACTTTTGAAAGTTTTAAGAGTAATTCGAAACGGCACTTACTAAACATGGACTTTATTATACCAGATTTCAAATATCTTTTTTAAAAACAATTTAAAAGGATTTGAATTAAATGATTTGAAATTAATTTAGCTTCTTTTACTAATTATTTTCCTTTTTAAGTTTTAAGTTTTTGTTGATACTTATTAATCAACCCTAAATACTTATTCATATTTCATTATTTTTAATAAAACTAAACGCATTTATTAATGATTGATAACTTTTACGTTAATCACACTTTTGTCTTATTTTATTTTTTAAAAATTTTCCCCTGGAGGATTGTTAGCAAGTATTTAATTTGATACTGATGTTTTGTATGCACTTAAAATGTTTTATTTAACAATTATTAGTTATGTAAATTTTTAAAAACGTTTAAAAACACCAATACGGGGCTCGGTGATAAGACAAGTCTTTCTTCTTTTTGCATCGGCCAGAATTTTCTATGATTGTGATTTCTTTTTTGTAGTTTTTGACAAACAGCAAAATAAATGGAAGAAAAAAAACTCCGTCCCCCCTCATTCTTACATAAATTGTCTAAATGCACCAAAAAACCAAAATAAAATAAAAATCGTCTCCCTTATTAGTTGGTCTGAATCCACCCCTGCTTTCCGCTAGATTTAAAGAATCCTAATTTACTATTTTAAATAAAATGTTGATATCTCCATTATAGAAAAATAAATTCGTGTTAATTGCAAATAGAACTGAGTTTAAAATGTTTGAAAACATATGAAAATCATTTACATAAATAAGAATCAAAAGGGGAGCCAAAATTAAAGCTTGTGGAACATCGCAATTTATTTCGCATCTTATATACATTTCGCAATTTATTTCACATTAATTTACATCGCAAGTCATTTTCTTTCTTCATATAATATGTATCGTAACATGGGGTTACTTTAATCCACTTTAGTGCGATTTTTGGTTTTAACAATCAGTTTCGCTCTATTCAAAATGTGAAAATAAAAAACTTTTATTCAAATTATTAATAAAGATATCAACCTTTAATTCAAGCTGATTGATTTATAAAACAGATTAAAAACAGAAATACTTTTTACTTTCTTCAAAACTTGGCCTAATGTTATGTTTTTGACTGGTATAACATCTGATTCTTCTGAGTCAGAACAGATTCCTTTCCCTGATGCAATATTTAATTAGCACTTTAATATTGAAGGTCCAAGGTCTGCACAATTGTCATTTAAATGACTGATAAATGCTTTAGAAATATGACTTAAATCAACAGATGATCGATCTTGCAGTTGCAAGCGATTCTTTATCGCAAGAAAAAATTCAACACTGAGCAAAATCGGATATTTTCACAAAATGTATTTTATTATTTCCAGCACTTTTTTTAGTAGTGGAAAGTGTCTTTTGAAAATGTTGTGGATATTTTACCTGAAGGTGATTCTTTCCACAAAGACAAAACGGTTTTCCACTCACATTTTAATGACCTAAAATAGGCAACATTTTGAGGTTGTGTCAAATGTGATGAGTTAGGTGGTAAATACACAAATACGTTGTATTTTAAAAGATTTTATTTTTTTACTTGACACAGTTTAAAAACATTCTGACTAATGTATGATAACAAAGTATCCCCCAATGAGGACTTTTTATTCCGTCTGTTTTTTCAGTATAGGAAGCAGGTGAGCAAAAAACCAATCCTCAAATGTGACACTTTCTAACCATCTACATTCTG
Organism: Hydra vulgaris; assembly: GCF_038396675.1. Classification (NCBI taxonomy): domain Eukaryota; kingdom Metazoa; phylum Cnidaria; class Hydrozoa; order Anthoathecata; family Hydridae; genus Hydra; species Hydra vulgaris. The sequence continues at coordinate 30,654,194 of NC_088929.1, forward strand.
TGCGATTTGTAACCACACATTTGTAACTACTTGGGTGAGATTTTCAATAAACTAGCTCTAGGTTTTTTTGTATCATGAAATGTTTGTAACATGTCAAAGCACAAAAAATCATTACTTTGTGTTTCTTGATAGGAGGTTTGAATAAAGAAGTTTCCAAATATTTTAGTAAGAGCTCTATGCTTTGTCAACCAACGGTTTTTACCAATTAAAGATGTGTTTATATATATATATATATATATATATATATATATATATATATATATATATATATATATATATATATATATATATATAAACACATCTTTAATTGGTAAAAACCGTTGGTTGACAAAGCATAGAGCTCTTACTAAAATATTTGGAAACTTCTTTATTCAAACCTCCTATCAAGAAACACAAAGTAATGATTTTTTGTGCTTTGACATGTTACAAACATTTCATGATACAAAAAAACCTAGAGCTAGTTTATTGAAAATCTCACCCAAGTAGTTACAAATGTGTGGTTACAAATCGCACAGAATGTAGATGGTTAGAAAGTGTCACATTTGAGGATTGGTTTTTTGCTCACCTGCTTCCTATACTGAAAAAACAGACGGAATAAAAAGTCCTCATTGGGGGATACTTTGTTATCATACATTAGTCAGAATGTTTTTAAACTGTGTCAAGTAAAAAAATAAAATCTTTTAAAATACAACGTATTTGTGTATTTACCACCTAACTCATCACATTTGACACAACCTCAAAATGTTGCCTATTTTAGGTCATTAAAATGTGAGTGGAAAACCGTTTTGTCTTTGTGGAAAGAATCACCTTCAGGTAAAATATCCACAACATTTTCAAAAGACACTTTCCACTACTAAAAAAAGTGCTGGAAATAATAAAATACATTTTGTGAAAATATCCGATTTTGCTCAGTGTTGAATTTTTTCTTGCGATAAAGAATCGCTTGCAACTGCAAGATCGATCATCTGTTGATTTAAGTCATATTTCTAAAGCATTTATCAGTCATTTAAATGACAATTGTGCAGACCTTGGACCTTCAATATTAAAGTGCTAATTAAATATTGCATCAGGGAAAGGAATCTGTTCTGACTCAGAAGAATCAGATGTTATACCAGTCAAAAACATAACATTAGGCCAAGTTTTGAAGAAAGTAAAAAGTATTTCTGTTTTTAATCTGTTTTATAAATCAATCAGCTTGAATTAAAGGTTGATATCTTTATTAATAATTTGAATAAAAGTTTTTTATTTTCACATTTTGAATAGAGCGAAACTGATTGTTAAAACCAAAAATCGCACTAAAGTGGATTAAAGTAACCCCATGTTACGATACATATTATATGAAGAAAGAAAATGACTTGCGATGTAAATTAATGTGAAATAAATTGCGAAATGTATATAAGATGCGAAATAAATTGCGATGTTCCACAAGCTTTAATTTTGGCTCCCCTTTTGATTCTTATTTATGTAAATGATTTTCATATGTTTTCAAACATTTTAAACTCAGTTCTATTTGCAATTAACACGAATTTATTTTTCTATAATGGAGATATCAACATTTTATTTAAAATAGTAAATTAGGATTCTTTAAATCTAGCGGAAAGCAGGGGTGGATTCAGACCAACTAATAAGGGAGACGATTTTTATTTTATTTTGGTTTTTTGGTGCATTTAGACAATTTATGTAAGAATGAGGGGGGACGGAGTTTTTTTTCTTCCATTTATTTTGCTGTTTGTCAAAAACTACAAAAAAGAAATCACAATCATAGAAAATTCTGGCCGATGCAAAAAGAAGAAAGACTTGTCTTATCACCGAGCCCCGTATTGGTGTTTTTAAACGTTTTTAAAAATTTACATAACTAATAATTGTTAAATAAAACATTTTAAGTGCATACAAAACATCAGTATCAAATTAAATACTTGCTAACAATCCTCCAGGGGAAAATTTTTAAAAAATAAAATAAGACAAAAGTGTGATTAACGTAAAAGTTATCAATCATTAATAAATGCGTTTAGTTTTATTAAAAATAATGAAATATGAATAAGTATTTAGGGTTGATTAATAAGTATCAACAAAAACTTAAAACTTAAAAAGGAAAATAATTAGTAAAAGAAGCTAAATTAATTTCAAATCATTTAATTCAAATCCTTTTAAATTGTTTTTAAAAAAGATATTTGAAATCTGGTATAATAAAGTCCATGTTTAGTAAGTGCCGTTTCGAATTACTCTTAAAACTTTCAAAAGTGCATCTTTATACAAAGTCTGGTTTTTTATTGAAAATATGAAGGAAATTGTTACAAAAAAAAGATATCATATTAACTATGTCTGATCGAAAGTTTCAAAAAGTATCGGAATTTTATATACGGCGCATACTCATTTAAATAAAAATAGTTTTACAAAACTTTATTATTCCTTTATTCGTAGTTATATAAGTTATGGAGTTATTGCCTTGGCTAGCACTGATCAAAGCAAGTTACAATGTCTCTATCGCCGTCAGAAACATGCAATCCGTTTAAATAATACTGCGGATTAAACAGGTCAACAAAAAAAAAATTTTCTGGTTCCGAGCAAACAATTTGTTTTTTGTATTGCATTTCTCATTTTGATTTCAAATATGCAACTCATTTTTTACCATCACGTTAAGTTGTAAAGATATTTGGGTTCAGATCTTTAGTATTTGGGGTAAAGTCCCTAACATTGTCAAAAAAAAAGGTTGTTTAAATGTCAACCTGGGTCTCAAAAAAAGCGTATTTTCATAGAGATTTTAGAAAGCATAAAAACTTTTTCTCAAAATTTTTTGGCAAAAAAATTATTTAAAAAAATGCTAAAAACACTTAAAAAAATTTTAACAAAATGTTTTTCAGCAATAATACAAAAAGTAGTTATTTTTATTGAAAACAAATAACATCTTTAAAATCTCTATGAAAATACGCTTTTTTTGAGACCCAGGTTGACATACTTTTGAACAACTTTTTTTTTGACCATATTAGGGACTTGACTCCAAACACTAAAGATCTGAACCCAAATTTCTTTACAACTTGACGTGATGGTAAAAAATGAGTTGCATATTTGAACTCAAAATGAGAAATGCAAAACAAAAAACAAACTGTTTGCTCGGAACCAGAAAAAAAATTTTTTTTTGTTGACCTGTGTTATTTGGCACATTACTAAATGTTTTTTAATCAAATGAAAATTCTCGATATATATAAACTAAGCGTATATAAAAATTTACCTTTTGTTTATATGTGAAAGTATGACTTATCTCCTTTAATTTTTAAAGACCTTTTGATTTTGAAACTATTGAACAAGTTTAACATGATTAATAATATTTATTTAAATGAACCACTCTGTCGAACAAAATTCAATCAATATATTACTTACCGTGCAGCTCATCTCCGGAACAAATTATTTTGCCTAACTTCGGCTTACCTCTAACTTATCCTCTTTTTAAAAATAAATTAAAAGATCTCATTCTCTCCATTGAAAAAATCTTAGAATAGTTTTAATTCTTACTGTAATAAAAAATAATTTTTATTGCCATTTATGTTTAAGTTTTGTTTTATAATAGTTTACAATTTATTTTCATTTATTTGATACGATTTAATGTTTTTATGTTATTTTTTACGTAGGGGAAAGGCGCCTATGATGGCATACTTAACTTTGAAGCTTCATTATTCAGTATCCTGTAGACCATGAACAAAAGTTTTGATATGGATACATTCTTTGTTACATGTAGAACAATAATTACCCCAAGAGTTTTTACCAATTTTATTTTTATATTAGTTATTTTTATTTAAAAAAAAAAAAAAAGCACAAGTATGCCATCATAGGCAACTACTGCTCCTATGATGGCATAGGGGAGGATGGGGCTTGTTAGCATCAAGGGTAACTTGACAATTTCATTTGACCTAGAGTCTTCCCTCAGAAATGCCAGAAATTACGCGTAATCATCCTAATTAACCCTTTCGTGCTATACAGCAGCAGTGTAGAATTTCGCGCATGCGCATAAGAGATATTGCGTTATGTGTTTTTTGAACTAAAAATTTTTTAGTGAAGTAAAAACTCCTTTTTACTTCCCTAACAAATATGTTGTTTTTATGAAAGAAAAAAGGTTTTCTCAACTCGTCAATATTGCAACACACCTAACTCGTCAGTATGCCATCATAGGAAGAAGTCATCATTTTCATTTAAACAAGCTAAGTCTGCCTTGTTCAAAAGATAAAATTAAAATAAGTATTCTACTAAATGCACAAAACTTGGAAATTAAATGCATGAAAATTTCATTTCTGCACAGTTGATAATAAAATCACAATCTTAAATATTTAAATGGATTAAAAATACAACAGCACATCCCAAAATCGATTTTTGTTGATTATAAAAGCAAAATTTGTGCATAAGAGACGTATTTTTACTAAAATTAATGTAAAGTCAGTATAAACATGTTGGTCAAATCACTTTTTTGTCATAACCATTATTTATGAAAATATGACCGGTATGCCATCATTGGCGCTATGCCATCATAGGCGCCTTTCCCGTACTCTTATTGTGAAAAGGCTTTTTTATAATATTTTACTCTCTTTTGTAAAAAGCGCTTATAAAGTGCTTTTTACAAAAGAGTAAATAAGAGACGATAAGATCATCGTGATATTCTTTCAGAAGCCTTGTTTGTATTTGAAAAATATGTAATTTATATATATTACGTCAAATGTAAACAAAACATTGAAAAATAAAAAAACAAATATCCCCGATATTGAACATGGTACGAGCTTAATTTAAGATGGTTTATGGGAAGGACAAAGCTGTTCAATGTAAACTTGGTAAGATATTTATGAGAGATTTCATTAAAGTAAAATTGAAATGTTACTGGAGAAAACCCACGTTTTACTACAAACATAAATAACATTTCTTGATGAATATTAATTTTAGAATTGTTTAAAGCTCCAAGCTGACGTAAGAAAGGTTCGCAATGTGCATTTCTGTTTGCCCCAAATATAATCCTGCAAGCACGTTTTTGTTTGCTATAAATTTTTTTGAATTTAGTGTGATTTGGTTTATTCAAAATATCCAGTAACGTAGGGATAAAGGGGGAGAATACGAGGTAATTTTCAGATTCTTTGGTTAATTTTTAAGAGTTTTCGCCTTTCACTGTCTTAATCTATGTAATTATGAAATTACGTTATATATTGGTATCTTATCAGTCTGATTTTATCTTACACTGCACGAATTCATTGTTTAAAAATTTTAAAAATTTATCAAATTTCAACAGTCTCCGTACTTTCTTTTTTAAAAAAACTGCTAAGTTAAATATATAAATTTAAAAGAATAAATATCTTTTCAAAATATCTAAGTGGGAGCAATCGCTCACCATCAATGGATCCACCTTAAACGGCGGAACGGTTAAAGGCGAACAAGTTATCCTTAAATCTACATCAAATAAAAAAACTTTTTTATAAACTTCACAAATAAGAAAACATTTTAAATAAAGTAACAATGATCAAACAAACATACTAAGATAAACTATAGCTTCATGACAGACAGTTTTACAAAAACTCTTTTTAAACTTTCGCATATGCCAACATTCTTACCCTACCATACTCAATATTTAAGGCAACGATATATAAAATATATAAATATATAATTTCGTTTACCTCACTTAAAAATTAAAATAATATTAAATTGTGATGTTTGAAATTAAAATTTAAAATAATATTAAACTATGATGTCTTAAAATCTGGCAAATTTAAAAAAGACCAAAAAACTGTAACTTCGTTAGTTTGAAATTTCCTTATTCCGAAACCTTGGACAATTGGGCGATTTTTAGTAAATCGTGTTTTTTTTAAATTAATTACCATGCTATTAAATGCATAAAATTAAATTGCCGTAATACGTCCCACTCAACCCTAAAAACGTATTTAAATAGTGATGTATATTGTAGGTGTTTTAATTACTTTAATAACTCCTTACTCGTATACAATTAAAATTAGTAACTTTCTTTTGTTTGCAAATTATCATTTTTCGAATGACGCGAGTTCTTGGTTTCGTAAATACTTTCAGGGTGTTTTTGTAATTAGTTAGTAGATTGTATAAAAAAGGTAAAAAATCAACATAGAACAAAGTTGGTTGAAGTTCCGAGAGAATGGTTTATCTTTGTATTTTTGTTACGTTCCTGATTTCTTTTCAAGTTTTTGTGAGTAAAATTAACGATTATGTTATATATTTATACATTTATGTTATTGTAGAACATAATAGTTTTTTATTTAATAATTTAACACTATACATATTAAATATTAGGTTACTTTTGAAATACATGCAACTTATTGTTTAGCTTGCCGAAGCAGCTCCTTTTAAGCATGCAAAAGATATTATTGCCGATACAAAGTGAGTATCCTTTATTTTAAAAGTTTTGGTATTTCAAAATTTGCTAAGTTCTAATTCTATTATCTCTTTTAGAAATAGAGACAATGATGACGAAGATGAATCTAATCGCGAAGTGACTTTTATTTTTTTATTATTTCTTTTTTCATATGACTTATTTCTTATTTTTCAAACGTTTTTATCGCTTTTAATTTTAGTTAATTAGTTAAGTTTTATTTTATTTTTATTTTCAAATAGACTAGTTAGGAAGTATAAATAAGTTTTTCAATATAGGAAAACAAGGATTTATTTTCAAACAAATTGAGTGATTATGGTGGAGGATATGGAGGATACGGTGGCGGATACGGTTATGGTAAAAAAGAGATGTAGGTTTTATTCTTTTAAGTTTACATGTTTGTAATTCTAAATTAAATGTAATAAAAAAGTTTAAAAAAAAAACTATTAAAAGTTCATCACCCTCAATATTTTTCTGTTAAATTTATATCAAATTCTTATTTTTATGTCCAAACTTCGTAGTAAACTAACTCCTAGAATAATTAACACACTTTTCAATAAAATTAGTTACATTTACCCTTTAACATTGTCAAATTGTAATTATGAGCAACCTAAAATGCATTAATTGGTTACCGAGTTTTCTGTTGCCATCAGAAATTACGCTTTATTAAAAACAAACTGAAAAGTTGTTTTTTCTTTTTCTCTTAACGTAACTTTAATTTTCAAGTTTTGAACAAAGTAATTTTTTTTTTACCTTTTAATTATTTGTAAGAAACACTTGATGACTTGTTACAATGGTAGCGCGTTACAGCAAACGGGGCAAGGCGATAAACCAAATATTGTCTTCTTTTTGCTTCGGTCATGTATATATCATTTATATAACACGGAATTGTATGTATTTTATTATTTCAAACATTAAGCCGTGTTTTTATCTTTGATCTAGAAATGAAGACGAAGATCAAAGTGAAGGTGGGTATGGAGGATATGGTGGATATGGTTACGGAAAAAGAGAAACGTAAGAATTTGAGAACTATTTTTTGACTGATTTTTAGGACGAATGAAACTATAAGTAACGCATTTTTTTTTTTTTACCTTATTATAGAGAGCGAGATGGGGGATACGGAGGCGGATACGGAGGTGGATATGGTTACGGAAAAAAAGAGATGTAAGCTTTTATTACATTATGCTATATTTTATATTATTGGTAATAATATCGACATAACATTTGAAGAACAATGCTGGAATGTACTTAGCTGCCTTGTATTGTACTTTTACCTATATTTTATGTAATTATTGGGTGACTGTGTTTTATTTGTGATTTAGAAATGAAGTTGCTGATCCTAGGGGAGGTGGTAGCAGAAGTAGTGGAGGTGGTGGTGGTGGTGGCGGTGGAGGTAGCAGAAGTGGTGGAGGTGGTGGTGGCGGCGGCGGTGGCGGTAGCAGAAGCGGAGGAGGTGGCGGTGGTGGTGGTGGTGGTGGTAGTAGAAGCAGAGGCAGAGGCAAATAATAACGTAAGCGATGTTTAAAAACTTTACTTTTTTTGTTATTTAAACTTTCAGTAAGTTCTCTAATAATTTTAACGCTTTTTGTTTTAGCGTTGAAAGAAGACAGCATTATTCAAGTTTAATCTGCAAGAAACAATTGTAATCTTATTCTATATAATATATTTTTCAAATTAAACTTTTCTTTATTAATGCCTTAGAATAAAGATTTCCAAGAGTTACGAATTTTCTGCTTCTTTACGAATCCATGGTTTTCATAAAAAGTTATTATACCTTTTATGTTTGATATGACTTGTGTAGAAACTTTGAAGTTTTTTTTCTCGTTATCGACTTTAAACAATAGCAATTCTGCTGAATTTTAGAAAAAGTATTATAAAAACGTTTGGCGGATAGTTTAGACTAAAAAGATAAAGTTTTTTTCTTAACGTGTCTTTTCCAGTTTTTTATCACGATTTATTATTCTTTTTTTTGTTTTCTTTCTTCAATATTCAATAAATTTATACAATAAGATAGTTTAGATAAAAATCGTTATACAATAAAAAAATATAGCATAATATACAGTTATAAAAATAAAAACAAATAAAGAACGCGGAGACACGCTGTAGACCTTATGGTCTTATCATCATGAACCGCTCGAGAATATTAAGTACATTAAATTAAAATGAAATATAAAATAAAAAAACCAAAAAAAAAAAACTCGTCATAGTAATAATTAGCGAGAACATAAATTTCGTAAGAATATGTAAACTTTTAAATACAAAAATATTTTAAAAAGTACTGTTTTCATAAACGCATAAGATGTGGATCAGATATACTATTATATATTACCTTATGTAATAAGCTTCGTATTTTCAGAAAAATGTAAAAATATAAAAAAATGTCTTCAAAAAATAAAATAATTTCTTTAAGTTTTTCTTGAATGAAAGATAATTTCATTCATAGTAAAAATCGAAATTTTTCAAAACTATTTTGTTTCAAAGAAAAGCTCCTCGAAATGAGATACATGGCAATTCATTAGGACAAGAGCGATAAAGCATTCCTTGGAAATAAGCCGTGTAACGCGTGAGGCCTACGATGCATATTTCGGCGTGCCGTTCGGGGACCAAGACAAATCTTGGGCACAGCATTATACATGTTATTATTGCAAGAAAACACTTGAAGGTAAACAAAACAATTGCTTCTCGCATAGATGGGTTTTAATTAATTTTCATAAAATTTCAATGCTTTAGATTCGTTTTTAAGGAGTTGTAATTTGTAAGAGTCTGCGTCTCGTAAAAAATTTGTTTCAATACCAATACCAAGACAATTCCATTATAGTCTTGAAAAGTTTCAAGACATATCAATACTTTTACAAAGTGTTCTTGTTACATAAAAATAATTTCAAGAAAATCAAGACTTGACAAGACTTTTTAAGACCAAAAATTAAGCCTTGAAATTGTTCTCTAAATTACAAGACTTCGAGTGCATTTTTTTTTAATTCGGAAAGGAATTAGTTTTTTTCTCAAAATATTTATTTATCATGTTTTTTCACAAAAAAATCATAGAACTGTTTTCAGTATGTAAATGTTTAAATTTAACTTGAATGATTAACATTCCATATCACTGATTACTGGTTGATGAATTAGTAGTTGACCCAGGGATAATTTTATCTTCATGGAGAAGCATAGCTTCATCAAATATATCTTTGGAGATAAGCTTCCATTGACGAGTTTCAACACGGTCTAAACTTTGCTAAATATAAAGAAGTTTATCAACTTTCTCAGGCTGAAGTCTAGTTCTCTTGCACCAAACAATGCTTCCACATGAAGAAAAACCCCGTTTGAAAGAAGAAGATGATGCTGGAATGCAAATCCAATGCCTAGCAACAGCTGAAATGAATAGAAGCTTTAATTAATTTGCTTTCCACCAGTTCAAAATGTTGTTTAAGCCATCAACTTTTGTTGGTTTTGACATGGGTTTGAACTCATCCCATTCTCTCTAAATTAAAGATTTAACCACGAGGGGATGTATCTGAGATTCTTAAAGATCTTGTGAGAGCAAACGCCTTTAAGGGATCTTTTTCTTTATTGGTTTTGACCTGATTTTCTTGTGATGAAAATTAAATATAACCTGAATTGATTTTTTAAATCAAATTTTTTTTGCTATGACAGTTCAATTAAATTTTTGGAAGCAATTTATTTCTATTTTAATGATGACTCCTTAGTACAAGGTTAAATTTGTGAACTCATCATAGAAGTCTTTCAGGTTGATTAGTCTAGTCTTGATTTAAAAAGTACCAAGAAAAGTCATGTTATTTCTTGAATTATTAGTTATTTTTTAAGGTTAGTTTGATTCATTTGAGTTTTTTCAAGACAAGACTAAAATGGTCTTGTCTCGTCTTGTCTTGGTATTGTCGTGTCTTGCTAAAATGAGTATAACAATAGTTTTTATATCAAGACGCAGAGCATTAGTAATTTGGTCATTTCAAGTAGTTGTAATTTATAAAGTTTTGTCATAAGTTGTGTACTGTGGGCAAATACGTTCCATCTTGAAGTCGTTCCATATTTTGAAATTTCCTGTCTTCAAATAATTATAATTCTTATGTATTACTAAGTGCTATGTTACAGGTTGGGACCGAAGAGAAAAGTGAGCCATAAATTTTGCTATCTTGCAAATTTGCTAAGAGCCGAAAGTTCATTCAAGCAACTCCTACATCTGCATGATAATCTCAAAAAATTGTCGCACGAGCAAAAAGACCCATCAGATTGTTCCGAACATACCTTTTTCCATTGCACCAATACCATCGAGCCCCGATCTGACTGTTCCGACTCCTCCGAGGCGACATCGCCTATCTTCTGGACACATCAGCAAGTTGGATAGCAAAGCAGATACTGGAGATATGGAGTAGGATTCTGCAGATTAATTTGGGAATTGAAAGCGTACTTCCCTAACCAGAAAGACGTGATCGATTTAAATAGTGACATTGGACTTAACCTCAAGGCCGTGTTTTTTTACAATGAAATACCCATCTCTCCCGATGGCCTACTCTATACATTTCAAAGAAGACTAAACCAGTGTTAAAATTTTGCTAAAGTTTAAATTAATTTTTGTATTGACATTAAAGTTTTGACAACTACGGATGGGAGGTTATTGGAGACTTAAAAATGGTATTAATCCTCATGGGTCTTCAAGGAGGTTTCACGAAACTTCTTTGGGTCTCTGGGACAGCCATGACATTAAGACGCATTATTACATATAGGACTGGCCACAACGGACCGAGTTTGATATAACCTCACAAAGTGCGTATGTCATCGCTGCACATCATGTTAGGCCTTGTTAAGCAACTAGTCACTGTTCTTGGCAAGGGAAACCGGTATTGAGCAATTTTGTTGCAGTTGTTCAGGGCTCCCTATGTAATAAATAAGCTGAAAACTATGTGTAGTTGTTTTCTTGCGCAATTTTTGTTTTTACCTGATCATAATGACGAAAATTAAAAAAAATTGCTCCATTTTCACAAAAAAAAAGTTTACTTTGTGCTGTTGTCGTGTAAGCAAAGTCTGTGCTGAATGAAATCATTTTTTTCACATACTTTAGACTTAAGAATTTAAATATAAAACTTAAAAGCTGGGAAAGAATTGTGTTGCTTGGTGTTATTTATTATTTCTGTTATAATGAGAACTGAAGTTTTTCAGCACACTCCTTCTTTTTAACACACATTAGTGAATTACTCTCAGCAAAATTAAACAAAAAATTAAAATGATTATATATTAGAACATTCATCAAAATATATAAGAACATCACAAAACAGCATAGAAAAGTCATTTCTAAAACTGATCTAGTTAACAATTAAAGAAATATAAATGTAACTTTAGACTGTCTAGCTACAATAAGCCTGCTTAACTGAAATTAACGTTTATCACAACTTAACTTAATATAAATACGTTTTTTATCAAATAATGGACATTCGACTGATGTAGTATGGGGTTTTCTTAACTTAAATCCATAAAACAATTTAGAAAAACCAATTATATTAAAGTCTAAATAAGAATCCACAACAATTAAATCTTTATTACTGCTAACAAAACATTTGCAAACTTGACAACTGTGCTGTTTTATACCACGAACCTTTGCAATATATTTTTGAAGTTAATTTTTTTATAGCAATCTTGTATTTTTAACACAAGCAGATGCAAATCTACTTTAAGTCATTTTAAGATTTTTATTTTAAGTTAGAAGAACTCCTCCTGTTTTAGCCTTATACTCATAGTCATCAGTCATAGTCATACCTAGTCCACTTGTAGTCTCTTGTCGAGAACTTAAAGTGTTACAACGTTTGTATAGTGACTTATTTTTAGAATTCAAATCCATAGTTTTAGTTTTAAACTTTAATACCGGCATATAGATTTTCTCCAGTTGTTTTACATTATTTTTATTCTTAAGACTTTAATTGGTAAACATGAATACTTAACGTCTGACTTCTATATATATATAGCTGACGTAACCCTTGATTCCTATTTATATATAATAGACACACTTGCCTCAAAAACGAAACATCCGTGGTTCAAAACCTACCTCTTGGCAAGTTTTGCAACATCGGTTAAAAGGAGGCGTTAACTTCCTATTAAATACTCTTTCTCGGTGCTCTGTGATAAGACCGTAAGAACATCTTAAAGCACCTAAACAAAATATCATCTACATCTGCTGGTTTTTATTATTGGTGTAGCTCGAGGCAATTGCTTTTGAAAAGTTTTTTAAAGCTTGAATTTTATTTTTTGAAGATTGAAGACTTTTTATAAAAACCTTTTTTTTTTCGTATATTTGTTTAATAATTTGTACATTTTATCAAACTCATCAATACTAAGGAAATTAAACTCAATCGCCAAAATAAAAACTAAACAACGCTTGATTAAAAGATCATAAGTAATCAAATTATTGCTGATTTTATCAGTGTTGATTAATCGTTTAACAAAATGAAGGTTTGATTCCTGTAAAAATTGTTGCTTTCAAATAACATTTTTGAACAAAATCCCTTAATTATCTTATGTTTTTTGGTTCTTGCGTTTATGACAAAGACTCCACCTCCTGCAAAAAACTATTAGCATCAACATAGAACACTTCATCAAACAGGCTAACTAAGACATATCTTTCTTTATAGAATGCTTGAGTTATAGGGTGCTTAATAACCAACTTGTTGACAAACTGGTCTCCTCAAGGAGTACATCTTATACTCCTTGAGGAGAATGCCTCTGTAGTGTGGGTGAAAGAAATTTACCATGCATTAGAGGCTGACGTTGTTTCCCATGGTCATTGAATATGGGTTTAACTGTTCCAACAAATTTATAAAAAACAAACTTACAGTATAACTAATTGATGGTTCATTGTTATGTTTTTTCAAGTGGGTAAATTTGCTAGAGCTGTCAAAATTGGAATGGCCGCTTTCATAGATGCAGCATCATCACGATGAACAATTTTTAGCTTTGAAGTTAAAGCAAGGTAAACAAGGTAAAGTTAAGCAGGGTAAACAGTAATAATTTCCTCAAGTCAATAAAATAAAATAAATTTTTTTGTAAGGTTTTTGAATTCAACATCATTTTCTTGAACAATATTTTATATTGTAAAATATTATTACGAAAACCTAAAAATAATTTTAAATCGATTTCCTTGTACTTTACCATATTTTTTTTTTGGTATTTGTGAAGATACTGAATTTTATCAAAACGTAACAGTTTTTTGTAATATATATATATATATATATATATATATATATATATATATATATATATATATATATATATATATATATATATATATATATATATATATATATATATATATATATATATATATACATATATATAAAAGGACACACTTTTTATTGCAATGTGGGATTAATCTAAAATTTACAAAGGACAACATTATTATTACTAGAAAGAAAGAGAAGAGACAAGATTCTATTGTGCTCCTGCACAACTTTAAAAGTAAGGAGGAAAAAACTAAATCACCAAGAAAAACAAAAAACAAATTTAAAAATACATTTTTTTAGTTTAATAAACAATCATGATTTGACTGTTTTAAAAACATTTAATTCTATATCTGGTATTTTATTAAAAATTATGGTAAAATGCAAAAATTTAAAAATGTTGCATGTAATTTAAAATTCGTATACAGTCACATAAAATGATTTAATTAAAATATAATGTAATAACGATATAATTAAAATAAGCAAATTTAAGACGGATACACTGCGTCAAAGAAAATATATCAATAAAACTGATATTTATTGTCCCTTACATATCTGAAATGAGTTAAATAAATATTATACAAACATTAGCCGAAACTTAGCAACAAAATTATAACCACACTAAATTCATTTCACCATATTCAAATATATCTAAAACCTTTTTCTCTTAAATAATAGGAAATAAGAATGAAAAGATAAGAATAGACGTTTTCTTTAAAAAAAAAGAAAGAATACTCTGAAATAATCACCTGGCTATGATGAGGTTTCTATTAATTTATCTCATATAAAAAAGTCTGCTAAACCTTTGATTCATATAGTAAAACTTTCAATAAAAGATGGGTTTTTCACGGAAGCATGAAAATTGGCAAAAGTATGCCCAGTTTACAGAAATAACGATCAATCAGAAACTTCCATAGACTTGTTTGAGTACTATATTAAAAATAATACGTATTCATGTATAAATATATATATATATATATATGTATATATATATACATATATATATATATATATATATATATATATATATATATATATATATATATATATATATATATATATACATATATATGTATGTATATATATATATATATATATATATATATATATATATATATATATACATATATATGTATGTATATATATATATATATATAAATATATATATATATATATATATATATATATATATATATATATATATATATTTATATATATTTTATTTTTGATTAAAATTTCGACAAGACAATAGTGATATACTAGCCAGTATTTGACAAAGACAATCATGATATACTTAAAAAATAAATTCATTGACTTAATTTATTCAGTAATGTGTTTCCAGAAGTGATTTTCAATGGTTAAAGAAAATATTAATTTTGAAGAAAAATTAAAAGTTCGTCAAGAAAATTGAGCTATGCTGAAAAGAAGATGCTGAAAAAAAAAAAATCCAATGAATAATGATTCTAGTGAAGCCTACCATATTTCAATTTAATTTAAGGAAAACTTTAAATAATATTTTTATAACCAAGAAACTATTTGCATGAGTTTACCTTAACTTTCATTGACGCGTCAAACTTTAGCGATTCATTTGACAAGACCTCTCCAAGCGGGCATTTGTTTTTCAAAGTTACGTTCTAAATGTCTTATAAACGTCTTCTAAATATTCTCACGAAAAGAACGTTTAAAAGACGTTTAAAAAACGTTTAAAAGACATTTAGAACGTAACTTTGAAAAATAAATGCCCGTAGGGCTGAGTCTTGAGTCATTGCGTTTTCGCGTTCTTTATTTTTATTTAATTTCTATCAATATTTTAACATAATCTTCAATTGTAAACTTTTTAACTTTCTATATATTTGTATAAAAATTTTAATGATTAAGAGTTTTCGGAGCCCGGGGCTGTTTTTTTTGAGACCTTTTTTATGTAAATAATGGCTTTTTTTATGTAAAGAAAAAAAATTATTCCAAAAAAAAATTACAAAATAAACCCCTTATTTTAAAAATACCTGATTTGTTTTTCAGATGATGGTCTAATCAGAAAATTGAGTCTTTAAGATTCTTATGAATTCTTATTAATTAAAATTTATCATGGATTTCCTACATAAATTGTATTCAATCAAAAACTAGTAAAACAATTGGTTTGATGTACCGAATTCACCCGTTTGTAAACATCAGAAAGTTTGGAACTTGTTTATTTTCGTCTAATACATTCTTTTATTTACTATTCAAATACTACACGGACTAGTATTTACAGTACATGGGCTATTACTCAACGAACAAAACTTATATGTTTAAAAACATATATGTTTTTAAAGGGTAAAAACATTTTTTTACCCTTTAAAAACATATATGCAGACATAAAGAGGTAAAAAAAACATATATGCAAACATAAAGAGGTTAAAAAATAAACATATATGCAGACATATAGAGGTAAATAAAAAATATACATGCAGACATATAGAGGTAAAAAAAAACATATATGCAAACATAAAGAGGTTAATAAAAATAAAAGATCAATAAAAAGGTAAATTTTATGTCTAAATATAATAACAGCATGATTAAAAAATTATTATGTCTAAATATAATAACAGCATGATTTAAAAAAAGTTACGGATTAACAAAAAAAAAAAAAAAAAGTATTCTCTTAAAACAAACCAATGAAATATTTATAAATTGCAGAGAATTAGTAGCAAGTATTTTGAATACGGAAAAGCATACCGTTGACCAAAACTAAGGAACACTTTTTTAAAACAAAGAGTTACAAATAAAAAATCGATTTTAAAAGTAGATAAAAAATAAATTTTTTTTAAAATAAACATCGAACTTTATTATTCGTAGTTATTTTCATGTCTGATTGACTCTTATTTTTTAATTTAAAAGAATTTGTACGTTTGAATGACTATCATTAAAATTATAATTATACTATTTACTTTCTTTATTTAATAGAAATTTTTATGAAAGTTTTTTTTTTTTATTATATAAGTAATGTAAACATCATTTTTAACAATCTTATTATATTTTAAAGTCGTGAAACCTGCATAGGGGCTCTATGAAAAAGTTGTATTGACTTTAGTCATCCAAATCTTCTTTGAGATCATTTATGTTTTTTATAAATTTAAAAAAAAAAATCCATTTCATAGCTACGTAATAATAGCACAAATAGTTTAATGTTGGTATACATGTACTTTTATACAACTTTTTGAAAATATTGCTGGGGCCCGATAAACTCTCTTCCTCCCATGCGGCTGTTGTCCCCGGCTGTTGACCCCTTACTACGCATTAGGTAGTAAACTAAATTTATTACAAAATTCTCAACAAACACACTTTGATAAAAACACAAAACTTAGAATAAAAAAAAACATCTTTCTTTGATGAGTTTTATGGCAGGACGCTGAGACGATCGAGTACCTTAGGTTTACAGCCTCGATTTGGGACAATGCGCCCCCTAAAGAAATCACGAAAAAATTTTTTTGATTAAACTTATGTTGAAGTACAGTTTGTTGAAATAACAAATTCCTTAAGAATGTTGTTAATAAACAATTAAAGTGTAGAAAACAAAATATTTATGAAGTTAAAAAACATCTGAGTGATCAATACCTTATTTTACGGTGACAAGATTCGTGAACTTGACTTCAATATAAACAAATTTAAATCCTGCATTTTAATTTTTTTTTTTTTCAATTTTATATATTTTGCTGTTCATACAATAATATAAAAAATTTATTCCATAAAAATAGAATGTATATATATATATATTTATATAAACAGACATGGGCTCAAAGAAGATGTGGATGACCAGAGTCACCACAATCTTTTCATTGAGCCCCTATGTGAGCTTTAATAAGTGCAAAGAAAATAAAGTTATAATAATAAAATAAAAATTAAAATAAAAAAAAACACTTCGTTAATATTTTTAAAAAAATAACAAAACTCCGTAAAAAAAATTAATAAATAAAAACAAAGAAAATAAGACAATAAGAGGAACAAATTCCTTTGAATATATCAAAAAATTAGGTTAAAAAACGATAGTGTATATTAAAAAAAACGATAGTGATATATGTTAAGTTTCAAAGCTGTCATTTATTTTCAAAATTTCTTTTTTTTTATATAAAACACAAATGAATTTATTGTTTTCACCACGTTGATGTGGTTATTTTTGAAACTGTTCCATATCTTAGGTCCTCGATATGTTATACTATATTCTTTGTATTTAGTTAGTTTACGAAGTAGTGTGTATGTGAGCCTCTCGTTTGATCTCAGAGAATAGTTATTGCTTTGATTTATCTTAAATTTTGTTTCAAAGATTTTCGGCGTGAGATGTTTTAAATGATAATACATAAAGATCATGTGTTGAAATGTATTTATCTCGTATACTTGCATCATCTTCGTTTCCATCATTAACGGTTTTGCATGCTCAAATTTGTTTTTTCTGTGTATAATTCTGCAAGCATGTTTTTGTACACTAAATATTCTTTTAAGTTTCGAGGGCTGTGTGCTTGCAGACGCAATGTTACCATAAATAATATAGCTATGAATTAGGCTGAAGTATATTAATTTAAGACTTTGAGTATTAATTATAAGACTAGCTCTATACATTACACCAATAGCTTTTTTAATTTTTTTGATTCGATGTATTTTATGTGGGAAAGCCAAGATAAGTTTTTATCTACATAGACTCCTTGGTACTTTAAACATTCGTGTTTTTTAATTTGTTTACTATTTATAGAAAGAAATGGTAATTAAAGTGCAGGTTTTCTTTCTGCGTTTTTTGAAAAAAATAATGTATATTGAGTTTTGTCTACGTTTATTGAGAGTTTATTTGCTCTGAACCATTTATTTACTTTTAGCAGCTCAATATTCATTTCACCATACAGCTGATACATATCACTATTGGACATAAACAATATTCATTTCACCATATAGCTGAAATATATCACTATTGGACATAAACAATATTCATTTCACCATTTAGCTGAATAATATCACTATTGGACATAAAAAAATTAGCGTCATCAGCATACATAACTGAATTTAAATTTGCAGACACATTACAGAAGTCGTTTATATATATTAAAAGAAGGAGACGGGCGAAAATTGAACCTTGTGGTACTCCACACAGAATATTTGATGTACCAGAATCCTAAATAATCACATGATATTTTCTTTCATTAAGGTAGAATTTTATCCGAGAAAATATTTTGTTTGTTACACCATAATAAGTAATTTTTTCTAAGAATATAGAGTGGTCATCTGTTTTTGAGAATATAGAGTGGTCAAGAATATAGAGTATAGAGTGGTCAAGAATATAGAGTGGTAAGAATATAGAGTGGTCAAGAATATAGAGTGGTAAGAATATAGAGTGGTCAAGAATATAGAGTGGTCAAGAATATAGAGTCAAGAGTGGTCAAGAATATAGTATGGTAAGAATATAGAGTGGTCAAATGCCTTTGACAGATCTATAAATATAATACATAAATATATTAAAGGTATATTAGAAAACCAGTTAATCAGTCATCTTGATCTCTATCAAGAAGATGAAGTAGTAAAATTAACATTTTGAAAAAAATCAAATAAATTTCTCTAAACGGGCAAACTAAAGCTTCATCATTTCGGAAAAATATCAGAAGATAAACGAGGTCTTTGTGTTTTTATTGCTAATTTAGTGTGTAATTACAATATTTGGTTATAATTCTACAAACGAAAAAACTGATCGCGCATACTCTCTGCCATTCACTCTTGTGTCACAGTGTTGAACTACATACTATTAGGTGGCTGAGGTGGCTGCGAAAACAATCACTTGAATCTCTTCACGGCCAAAAAAGTTACATAACTCATTTTTTTCGAAAATATCATCAGGACCTCTCAACCTCTACCGTCCTATATATAAATTTTTGCTTTCTGCTGACAGATTATTTTTATTTACTAAAAATTTTATTTCATGTTACTGCACAAGCCACGTTAAAGAGAATGGCAAGCGTATTGTCTCATCAAATATAAAGATCGATTTGCTCATGCCAAACCATTATTATTTCAAATAAAAATTCTTATTTACCAATATATATAAGCTGATAAATATTAGTAAATATTTATCAGCTGAATATTTTTAGTATACTTTTTATGTACAAATGTAAAACCAACGCATCTCCTGTTTCTTTTCGAAACAGGAGAAGCGTTGGTTTTACATTTGTACATGAAAATATCGAAATACATTAAAAGATAAAAATAAATATAACTAAAGAAATGAAAATCTAATACAGCAACTTTTTCTCATCTTAATTTTGAAAAGTCATGTATTTCATTTCGAGGAGCTTTTCTGTGGGATAAAATAGCTTTGAAAAATTTTGATATTTCCCATGAATGGAATTATCATTCATTCAAGACAAAACTGGAAATTATTTTAATTTTGACGACAGGTTTTTATATATTTAAATTCTTCTGAAAATGAATATGAAGCTTATTACATAAGGTAATATATAATTGTATATCTGATACACATCTTATGTGTTTATGAAAACAGCACATTTTGAAATATTTTTGTATTTATATATAAAAGTATCAGGAATTTCTATATGCCAATTTTATTTATATATTCTTAGGAACTTTATGTTCTCGTAAATTATTACTACGACATTGTTTTGTTTTTTATTTTATATTTCATGTTAATTTATTGTACTTGATATTCTCGAGCGGTGCTTGATGATAAGACCCAAAAGTCTTCTGCAAGTCTCCGCGTTCTTTTTTTTGTTTTTATTTTTATACCTGTATATTTTGTTATATCTTTTTTAATGTATAACGATTTTAATCTTAACTATCTTAATGTATCATTTTTATTTATTGAATATTTAAGGAAAAAAAAAAAGTGGAAAAAAAAATCGTAAACTGGAAAAGACATGTTAAGAAATAGTTTCTATCTTCTTAGTTAAAACTATTTTATAATTCGTTAAACGTTTTTAAAATCCTTTTTCTAAAATTCAGCAGAATTGCTATTGCTTTAAGTCGGTAACGAGAAAAAGACTACAAAGTTTCTACACAAGTCATATCAAACTTTAAAGGGTATAACTGTACGTAACTCTTGGAAATCTGTATTCTTAGGCATTAACAAAGCAAAGTTTAATTTGAAAAATATATTATATAGAAAAAGATTACAATTGTTTCTTGCAGATTAAACTTGAATGCTGTTTTCTTTCAACCCAAAAAAAAAAAACGTTAAAATATTAGCGAACTTACTAAAAGTTTAAATAAGAAAAAAAAGTAAAGTTTTTAAATAAACATCACTTACGTTATGATTTGCCTCTGCCTCTGCTCTACTACCACCACCACCACCACCACCACCTCCTCCGCTTCTGCTACCGCCACCTCCGCCACTTCTGCAATCTCCGCCGCCACTACCACCACCACCTCCACCACTTCTGCTACCACCTCCCCTAGGATCAGCTACTTCATTTCTAAGTCACAATAAAACTCAATTGTTAATTTTTTTTGTTTAATAACCTAATAATTACATAAAATATAGGGAAAAGTACAATACAAAGCAGTTAAGTACGTTTAAATTTAACTAAAATTAAACGCGATAAAAACGTTTGAAAAATAAGAAATAAGTCATATGAAAAAAGAATTCAAAAAGAAAATAAAAGTTTGCAAATTTTGAAATACCAAAACTTTTAAAATAGAGGATACTTACTTTGTATCGGCAATAATATCTTTTGCATGCTTAAAAGGAGCTGCTTCGCCAAGCTAAACAACAAGTCGCATATATTTCAAAAATAACCTAATATTTAATACGTATAGTGTTAAATTATAAAATAAAAAACTATTATGTTCTACAATAACATAAATATATAAATATATAAGATAATCGTTAACTTTACTAAAACTTGAAAAGAAATCAGGAACGTAACAAAAATAAAAGGATAAACCATTCTCTCTGTACTTTAGTTAACTTTGTTAAATATTAACTTTTTACCCTTTTTATACATATCTACTAACGAATTACAAAAACACCCTGAGAGTATTAATGAAACCAAGAACTCGCGTCATTCGGAAAATGATAGTTTGCAAACAAAAGAAAGTTACCAATTTTAAATGTATACGAGTAAGGAATTATTAAAGTAGTTAAAGCATCTACAAAATACATCACTATTCAAATACGTTTTTAGGGTTGAGCGGGACGTATTACCGCAATTTAATTTTATGCATTTAATAGATTGGTAAATATTAAAAAAAAACATGATTTACGTAAAATCGCTCAATTGTTAAAGGTTTCGGAGTATGGAAATTTTAAACAAACGAAGAAACAGTTTATTGGTCTTTTTTGATTTGCTAGTTTTTAAGAAGCAATGCGCAGAGAACTCAAATACAAAAACTAATAATTATCTCAAATACAGTGAAATTGAAGCTACAAATAAAGTTTTTTTTCGGGCCAAAAAAGACAGTGCTTGTATATATATATATATATATATATATATATATATATATATATATATATATATATATATATATATATATATATATATATATATATATACATATGTACATATATATATATACTTATATATATGTATATATATATATACATATATATAAATATATATATTTATATATATATATATATATATATATATATATATATATATATATATATATATATATATATATATATATATATATATATATATATATATATATATATATATATATATATATATATATATATATATATATATATATATATATATATATATATATATATATATTATACAGTCCTTGGCCACAATATTATGATAATCTCAGTTTTTCCACATATTTAGTTTTCAAAGTTATTTTAAAGTATTTTTAAGTTGAATATATTATTATTACTAACTTATTATACAATACTGACATCTAACGAATAAAATAGAATAGAAAACTTTTTTATAATCGTGACCAATGTCAAGTTAGGTTCGTTTTGTATGGTCTGTCACATACATTTTTTTTATATTTGAACAGTTTTTTTTTGAGTGAAAAGTGTTTTATTATTTTTAATACATATTATAAAGATACTGTAAATAGCAAGAATTAATATATAATACTATTTTATTAAATCTTTAGTGTAATAAGTTGTAATTGAAAACTTCAATAAATAATAATCACGGGTTAGGGTAAAGACATAAGTCCAAGCAAAATTTTAGAAGTAAAAGCACTTTTACAACATTCAGAGTGTTCACAACGGGAAATCGCTAAAATGTGTAAGGTTTTCGCAACCAATAAAATCAAACACAAAATGAAAAACGACCACTCTTTCTTCAAAAAGAAAAGGATGAAGTGGGTCAAAACGTAAAAACATTCTTAGGGCAGACAGAATTATAAGAGATATTTGTCTGAAAAATAGAAAAAAAATCATCCCTCTTGCTGTCAAAACTTGTTCAAGAGTCTGGAATACAAGTTTCGGAGCGCACAGTGAGGAGACTGACTGACGTTGGTTTAAAATCAGACGAACCGGCTAAAAAACCAAGGCTAATTCCAGCAATGATAAATAAGAGATTTCAATGAACAAGAATTTATAAGTATATGACTATTGAAGATTTGGGTCGTGTAAATTTACCAATTTTGAATGAAATATTGCTCAAAAAGCGTTTAAATGTAGACAAAAACTTAAATACAACCACACTATGATGATTTTTTCAGGTGTGTTTTTCGGACGAATTAAGTATTGAGATCTTGTTGGACAGAGTAACCTTCGTCCGAAGAAGACCAAACAAAAAATATCATCCAGATTGCATTGTACACACTATTAAACATCCAACTAAAGTTATGGTGTGGTCAATTATCAGTGATAAAGGCACAGGAAGACTATATATTGTCAATGGGATGACAAACCAAATACATTATTAGGAGGTTATGGAGAGCCCACTTATATCCCAAATACAAGAATGCTTTCCAAATAACAATACATTTACGTTTATGCATGATAGTGCTCCATGCCATAAAGCTAAAATGATCGCAAACTTTCTTAAAATAAAAAATATCCCCGATTTAGATTAGCCAAGGAAATCTCCTGACCTTAACCCGATTGAGAATTTGTGAAACATTCTTAAGAAGGAAATCTTTTCAGAGGTTTCAACAAACAAAAGGAATTAGATTAAAAAATTACTCTATCATTGGCACAACAATAAAAAAATTAAGACAGCAACAATAAACAGTATTAAAAGTGTGCAAGACCGAATAGGTAAAGTCATTTCGTTAATAGGAAAAATGACAAAATATTATTATTTTTTATGACTTGCAATTGAAGAGAGAAACTGTCTGCTAAAATATGTGTATATTGATTTTGAAATATTAATTTATTATAATGGAAACGTGTTTTATCAATAAAACACAACCAATATTGCAATTGTGTTTTTTTTATACTTTTTACAAGCCCTTAAAGTTAAAAAAACACAAAAACTGTAAGTGATCATAATATTGTGGCCAGGGACTGCATATATAAATATATATATATATATATATATATATATATATATATATATATTTATATATATATATATATATATATATATATATATATATATATATATAAATACATCTCGGTTTCGGATCATTGGATTGAAATATTATCTTTGTTGAAATATATATACAATAGTTAATATTTATTTATTATGTAATGAGTTAGCGATATATTTTGCTTTAACAAATATTTTGCTCTTGTTTACAAGATAATTTAGGCTATAAAAAAAAACAAAAACATGTCAAATGACATAAACATGTTAACTATATTTGATTTGTTCAATTTGTCTTTATTAACATTAGTAGGAACAATGATTTTAGTAATTAATTTTTCTAATTTAAACTCGAATAATAAAATATTTTAGAAGCAACTTTGACGCACCAATCCTCAAATCTAAAACATATTTTAGGTTAAGACGTTATTACATAGTTAGTTTTGTAATATGTTTAATCACTCATTTAAGTAACACACCAAAGGTATTTATTAAACCTTGAACTCGCATCATTTGGATAACGGTAATTTGCAAGCAAACAAAAGTTACCAATTTTAATTGAATAAACACGCACGATGCGAAATCACAGTTTCAATAATATTTTAATGTCTAAGTGAGGCAAATGATAATATATATATATATATATATATATATATATATATATATATATATATATATATATATATATATATATATATATAAATATTTATATATATATATATATATATATATATATATATATATATATATATATATATATATATTTATGTATATATATATATATATATATATATATATATATATATAAATATACATATATATATATATATATATATATATATATATATATATAAATATATATATATATATATATATATATATATATGTATATATATATATATACATATATATATATATATATATATATATAGGTTTATATATTTTATATATTGTTGCCTTAAATATTTAATACGGTAGGGTAAGACGGGGTAAGTTAAAATTTAAATAGAGTTTTTTCTATTAAGAAGCAAAAGATTTTTCATGAAGCAATAGTCAGTATGTTTGTTTTGTTATAATAATTAATCATTATAACAAAACAAACACACTGACTATTGCTTTATGAAAATTCTTTTGCGTCTTAATAGACAGTTTTGCAAAAACACTTTTCAAATTTTCAAATTTTGCCTGAATGAATTTTAAGTCTGCAAGTAGAAAAATTTGTACTAAAAACTAAAATGTAAAGTTCATAATATTGCCACTCTTTCACGTGATCGGAACAAGATAACTTTCTATGAATTTTCTTCAAATTTACAAAGTTTTTAAAAAAAACTAATTACTTTACCTTTAGATAATATCGCAAAAAATTCAAGCGTCGCAAAAAAATCACGCGTCGCAAAAAAATCACGCTTCGCAAATAAATCAAGCGCCGCAAAAAAATTTCTCTATAAAGTAAACCGCGAAGAAAACTTACGATACCTCTCATTAGCAATAACCCAAACTGTAACATTTTTTTTATAGTAAAACAAATTAAGCGCATAAAATCACATTAACGCAGTATTTAAAAGTATTAACGACAACAATTTAAAGTATTGCGGTGTTTTTAATGTCATTTAAAAACGTGAAGGACATAGTAAGTAAGTGATCTTGGCTTAATCACGTGACAAGATGCTAATTTTATGACTTTTACATTTTAATTTGTGGTGTAAGTTTTTCTACATAAAGACTAAAAATTCATGAAGACAATTAATCATTTAAAGCAATATCTTTTAAAACAAAATAAAAATGTGAGAGTTGATAATATTAGTAGTAATGTAATAAAAAACAATCCCTCTTTTACATATTTTTAAGCTCTATTTAAAACAAAGCGTTTATCCTGAATAACTTAAAATTGCGAATAGGGTCATACCTATTTTCAAATCAGGACATATTTCTAATCCTGTAAATTGCAGAACAACTTCAATTTTAACTTGCTTCTTTAAAATCTTAGAGCAAATTATTTATAATCGAATTTTAACTTTTCTACGTTTCAATAATATTCTATACAACAAACAATTTGGATTTCAGCCAGGTAGTTCAGCTGACGATGCTGTTAATAAGATTGTTCTTGATATATTTAAAGCATTTGACGATAATAAAAATAAATAATGAATATTTTGTACTATACTCAACTAGACTTATATTTATCGATAAATTTTAAGTTTCATAGTATTATCTCTCAGCGTTCAAAAATTATGACCAAATAAAATTTGAAACTTTATATGGTCATGCTTTTTGAACGCTGAGAGATAATACTATGAAACTAAAAATTTATTGATGAATATAAGTCTAGTTAAGAATTGTACGAAAACTATTTTATCAACTTGTTGCCCCTCACGTTTAGGGAGAGGGGGAAGGGAAGTGTGAGACGAAGTTAAGTTACGAAGGGCTTTTTCATTCCCACCCTCTAATTATTACAAATTTTTGCATAGCCACATTATTTGACATAAGTATAAATATACAAACGTTTGGAGTTTGCTCCATGTCTGGAAGTTTCCAGACATGGAGCAAACTCCAAACACGAAAAAATCCTGGAGTCGTCGCTGTCGTGACTGGCTGACATTTAAACAAAACACACAAATATTGTTTCGGTCACATTTCTGTCAAAAATGACTGTTAATAAAGTCATTGGTGCAATAACAACATCATTAACAAGCATGATGGTAAAAGAGATTAGAGAAGCTGGTATGTTTAGTGTTCAAATTGATACCACATAAAGCAGTAGTGTACAGGATCAGTGTTCTAATGTAGTTCGATATGTAATAAAAGCTGTACATGAACGTGTAATATATAGATAGTCAATTGCCCATCAACAACTGCAAAAGGAATGTGTGATTTGGGTTTTGGCGTTTTTCAAATATAAGTAGTTAAGTTGATATAAGTAAATGTACCAGCAACGCCCTGATGGAGCCTTCAACATGCAAGGATTCAATATCTGGTTAAATACAGTTTCCTCGGGTCTGATCTATGTGTCATGCCTATGTCTCAAATTTGGTAATGGTTGACATTACCAGAAAAGCGGTTGAAGTTGTTACTTTGTTTGGCGTTTTGAACACATGTGCTGTATTTTTACAGATATCATATTGATGCTTCAATGCTTGGTGTGAATTTAGCAAAATGAAATATATATCAAAAAACACAAGTTATTGACTTTTTGCGCATTGACATGTTAAAAACACTTCATGATATATCAATCAAATTCAATAATGTCCGTTGCTGAGCAAATGCTCTTTTTTCTTGACAAGCTTTGAATTTATTTTGACAACATAATTTTTTTTGAAAGTGTTTGGGCTCACAACCCCATTTTCTGAATATTTGAAAACAACTAGAACGGATATACTACGAGCCTATCAGATGATTCAAGGTAGTATCAATGAATTGAGCAGTTTTGATTTTATTTTTCAAACAGCTAGAAATTTTTTAGAAGCTTGCAAATAGTGAACTAGAAAAAAAGAACCTAGACATTGAAATTCAGACTTTGAAATTCAGACGTTTGAAAGAGAAAAGAATTAGAGCCACCCAACTACTTGAAAGTGCAAAAGATAAACTTCGCGTCAATCTTCAAAACATGGTAATGGATCAAATAACCAATAGTTTAAAGTAGAGATTCTCTAAGCATGGTAGTCTATATGCTAATTTATCTTGTTTAGATCCAAGAAATTTTGCAGAAGTTTTGCAAAAAATACGGAGAAACGCATTGCAGCACTTCAGTGAGTTGGTCAGAATATTTGATGTCAGTGTAGCAAAAAACCATCTTCAAACGGGACTATTTGACACGGAAGTATCTGACTCTGTCTCGGACAACATCCGAAAATCTTAATCCGTAGAGTTTTAAAAACTATCTTTCCAATCCCAGTAGTAAGAGAGAGCGAAAGCCACCAAAATAAATGCAAATCATGCAAAAAATGTATTGCTTCTTGTTATTTTGTTCTCCAAAACTTCAATTTTCATAGTCTCGCCTATTCAAACTTGTTTATGGCTTACAAGTTTGTCTCGACATTATCGCTTACAAATTGCATTATGGCTTACATATTTGTCTCGACATTATTCAAACTAGTCTTGCCTATACAAACTTGTTTATGGCTTACAAATATGTCCGACATTATTCTCATTACAAGTTGCTTGTGAAAGGTCTTTCTCGAAATTGAAATATATTTTGAACATATTAAAAAATTTGATGAGCCAGTCAAGTTTACAATCATTCGTGCTAATGTCTTTTGGAAAGGACCTTCTTTTAAGAATTAATAACAATGCCAATACAACAATGAATTAATTCATTGATGTATTGGCATCGAGTGATCAAACGATGAAAAAGTCGCTAAACTAGTCAATAATGAATAGGGATTATGTCTACTATTTCTAGACTCCAATATACAGCAGTGTTATATAAGTATTTTTTTTTTTATCAATATTTAGACTGGGGAAATTAAAATTTCTTTTTTATACATAAAACAAGACTTAAATAATACTTAAGAAGGCATCTAAAAACAAGAAAGTTTTTCATCTTATGTTTCATATAAATATATATTAAATATTTATATGAAACATAAGATGAAGTGGTCCGCGATGACCAATTTCTGGGGACGTTTTTTTAAGATAGTCCAACTCTAACCCTATTTCATAAATAAAATCTCAAATCATTTTATTTATATTAAATAAATATTCTTTCGCTTATTTATTTTGGTTATTATATTTATTATTATTATTTATTGTTATATTTATTATCATTATTTTTTTAATTATAAACAACATTGTTATGCTAGCAAATATATTAAAGTAAAATCATTAATTTATATAATGTTATATATTAATCACTTTATTTGCACCGTCCCTTCACAAAAGTCCTTTTTCATTGTCCCGTCACAATGGTTCATTTGCATTTTCCGTTCATTTTCACTGTGCTACACCTGCTATTAACAGAAAACCTTAAGCAAGTTTATTGAAAATCTTACCCAAGTAGTTACAAATGTGCGGTTACAAATCGCACAGAACATAGATGGTTAGAAAGTGTCACATTTGAAGAGTGGTTTACTGCTCACCTGCTTCCTATATTGAAAAAACAGACGGAACTGAAAGTCCTCATTGGAGGATACTTTTTTATCATACATCGGTCAGAATGTTTTAAAACTGTGTCAAGTAAGAAAAAAAATCTTTTAAAATACAACGTATTTGTGCGTTTGCCACCTAACTCGTCACATTTAATACAACCTTTAGATGTTGCCTATTTTAGGCCATTAAAATGTAAGTGGAAAACCGTTTTGTCATTGTGGAAAGAATCACTTTCAGGTGAAATATCCACAACATTTTCAAAAGACACTTTCCACTACTAAAAAATGTGCTGGAAATAATAAAATACATTTTGTGAGAATATCCGATTTTGCTCAGTGTTGACATTTTCCTTGCGATAAAGAATCGTCTGCCACTGCAAGATCGATCATCTGTTGATCTAAGTCATATTTCTAAAGCATTTATCAGTCATTTGAATGACAATTGTGCAGACCTTCAATATTAAAGTGATAATTAAATGTTCCATCAGGAAAAGGAATCTGTCCTGACTCAGAAGAATCAGATGTTATACCAGTCAAAAAGATAACATTAGGCCAAGTTTTGAAGAAAGTAAAAAGTATTTCTGTTTTTAATGTGTTTTATAAATCAATTAGCTTGAATTGAAGTTATCTTTATCAATAATTTGAATAAAAATTTTTTTTTCACAGTGTGAATAGAGCAAGCCTGATTGTTAAAACTAAAAATCGCATTAAAGTGGATTAAAGTAACCCCATGTTACGGTACATATTATATGAAGAAAGAAAATGTGACTATAAATTGCGATGTTCCACAAGCTTTAATTTTGGCTCCCCTTTTGATTCTTGTTTATGTAAATGATTTTCATATGTTTTCAAACATTATAAACTCAGTTCTATTTGCAAATAACACGAATTTATTTTTCTCTAATGGAGATATCAACATTTTATTTAAAATAGTGAATTAGGATTTTTTAAATCTAGCGGAAAGCAGGGGCGGATTCAGACCAACTAATAAGGGAGACGATTTTTATTATTTTTGGGTTTTTTTCGTGCATTTAGGCAATTTATGTAAGAATGAGGGGGGACGGAGTTTTTTTTCTTCCATTTATTTTGCTGTTTGTTAAAAACTACAAAAAAGAAATTACAATCATAGAAAATTCTGGCCGATGCAAGAAGAAGACAGACTTGTCTTATCACCGAGCCCCGTATTAGTGTTTTTAAACGTTTTTAAATATTTACATACCTAATAATTGTTAAATAAAATAGTTTAAGTACATACAAAACTTCAGCAACAAATTAAATATTTGCAAACAATCCTTTAGCGGAAAAATTTTAAAAAAATAGAATAAGACAAAAGTGAGATAATCGTGAAAGTTATCAATCATAAATAAATGCGTTATGTTTTATTAAAAATAATGCAATATTAATAAGTATTTAGGATTGATTAATAAATATCAACAAAAACCTAAAACTTAAAAACGAAAATAATTAGTAAAAAAAAGCAAAATTATTTTCAAACTATTTATTTTATTCAAATCCTTTTAAATTGTTTTTAAAAAAGATATTTAAAACCTAGTATATCGAAGTCTATTGTTAGTAAATGCCGTTTTTGAATCACCATTATTTGTAAATGCCGTTTTGAAAAATTTTCTTTATATTTTTCTTTAAAAATATAAAGAAATTTTTTGCAAGCAAAAGGTATCCCCGATATTAAACTTGGTACGAGCTTTATTTAAGATGGTTCATGGGAATGACAAGGTTGTTCACTGAAAATTTAGTAGAATATTTATGAGAGATTTCATTAAAGTAAAATTGAAATGTTACTGGAGATAACTCACGTTTTGCTATAAACATAAATAAATAACTTAATGGATATTATTTTTATAAATATTCGAAGATCCAATCTGACGTAATCAAGCTGACGTAAGAAAGATTTGCAATGTGCATTCCTGTTGCCCCAAATTATTACCTGAAAGCAAGTTTTTGTTTGCTATAAATTTATTTGAGTTTAGAGTGATTTAAATTATCTAAACTATCCAGTAATATAAGAAAAAAGGGGGAGAATACGGGGCAATTTTCAGATTTTTTAGTTAGTTTTTAAGAATGTTAGCCTTACACTGTCTTAATCTATGCAATTATGAAATTACGTTATATATTGGTATCCCATCAATCCAATTTCATTTTACACCACACAAACTTATTGATAAAAATTCAAAATTTTTATTGCATTTGAACAGTCTCCCTACTTTCGTTTTCCAAAAAGCTGCTAAGTTAAATATATAAATTTACAAAAAAAGTTGTTTCAAAATATCTGAGGGGGAGCAACTGCTTACCATCAATGGATCCGCCCTTGACGGAATGGTAAAAGACGAAAAAATTTTCTTTAAATTTAAATCAAACTAAGTATACTTTTTTATATTTAATTCACGAAAAAGAAAACATTATAAACAAATTAACTATGACGAAAGAAACATACTGACAAAAACAATTGCTTCATGACAGACAGTTTTGCAGAAACTCTTTACGAATTTTCACATATGACAACTTGCCCCTACCATATTCAATATTCAATACCATACCTTGTCTTACCCCTACCATATTCAGTATTTAAGGCAACGATACATAAAATATATAAATATATATTACCATTTGCCTCACTCAAAAATTAAAATAATATTAAAACTGTGATGTCGTACCGTGCGTGTTGACTCAATTAAAATTGGTAACTTTTGATTGTTTGCAAATTACCGTTATCCAAATGATGCGAGTTCAAAGTTTAATAAATACCTTCAGTGTGTTTCTTAAATGAGTTGTGATTAAACATATTACAAAACTAACAATGCAATAACGTCATAACCAAATAAATGATCTGGGACTGAGGATTGGTGCGTCTAAGTTGCTTCTAAAAAATTTTGTTATTCGAGTTTAAATTTAAAATATTCATTACTAAAATCATTGTTCATACTTATGTTAGTAAAGACAAATTTAAAAAGTCAAATATAGTGGACATGTTCAACTTATTTTACATGTGTTTTTTTTTTTTTTTTATAGCCTAAATTGTCTTGTAAACAATAGCACAGGCAAAAACATTTTGCTAACTCATTACGTAACAATTATATATCGACTATTGTATATATATTTCAACAATCATAAAACATGGTCCAATGATCCGAAACCGAGATGTATTGTGTGTGTATGTGCGTCTATATACAGATATATATATATATATATATATATATATATATATATATATATATATATATATATATATATATATATACACACATACATACATATACATATATATATATATATATATATATATATATATATATATATATATACACACACAGAACTATAACTTCACTCCATTTGAGATAAATTTTAATTTTTGTGTTTAAGTTCTCTGCGCATTGCTTCTTCAAACCAAGCAAATCAAAAAAGACCAACAAACTGTGACTTCCTTTGTTTGAAATTTCCATATTTCGAAACCTTGAACACTTGGTCGACGTTTCGTAAATCGTATTTTTAAATTGTTACCAACCTATTAAATGCATAAAATTAAATTGCCGTCATACGTTCCACTCAACCCTAAAAACGTATTTGAATAGTGATGTATTTTGTAGGTGTTTAAATACTTTAATAACTCCTTACTCGTATACATTTAAAATTGGTAACTTTCTTTTGTTTGCCAACTATCATTTTCCGAATGACGCGAGTTCTTGGTTTCATAAATACTTTCAGGGTGTTTTTGCTATTGGTTAGTAGATACGTATAAAAAAGGTAAAAAGTTAACATTGAACCAAGTTAGCTGAAGTACAGAGAGAATGGTTTATCTTTGTATTTTTGTTACGTTCCTGATTTCTTTTCAAGTTTTTGTGAGTAAAGTTAACGATTATATTATATACTTATATATTTATGTTAATGTAGAACATAATAGTTTTTTTATGTAATAATTTAACGTATTAAATTTTACGTATTAAATATTAGGTTACTTTTGAAATATATACAACTTATTGTTTAGCTTGGCGAAGCAGCTCCTTTTAAGCATGCAAAAGATATTATTGCCGATACAAAGTGAGTATCCTTTATTTTAAAAGTTTTGGTATTTCAAAATTTGCTAAGTTCTAATTCTATTATCTCTTTTAGAAACAAAGACAACGATAATGAAGATGAATCTAATCGCGAAGTAACTTTTGTTTTTTTTATTATTACTTTTTTCACTTGACTTATTTCTTATTTTTCAAACGTTTTTATCGCGTTTAATTTTAGTTAGATTTCTATTTTATTTTCATTTTCAAATAGTTTGGAAATGTAAATGAGTTTTTCAATATAGGAAAACAAGGATTTATTTTCAAACAAATTGAGTGATTATGGTGGAGGATATGGAGGATACGGTGGCGGATATGGCTATGGCAAAAAAGAGATGTATGCTTTATTCTTTTAAATTTGCATGTTTATAGTTCTAATTTAAATATAATAAAAAAGTTTAAAAAAAGTTATTAAAAATTCATCACATACTCAATATTTTATAATTATGTTTTTATTAAATTCTTATTTTTATGTCCAAATTTCGTAATAAACTAACTCTTAGAATTATTTACACACTTTTAAATAAAATTAGTTACATTTACCCTATAAGATTGTCAAATTGCAATTATGAGCAACCTAAAATGCATTAATTGGTTACCGAGTTTTCTGTTGCCATTAGAAATTACGCTTTATTAAAAACAAACTGAAAATTTTTGTTTTCTTTTTCTCTTAACGTAACTTTAATTTTCAAGTTTTGAACAAAATCATTTTTTTTTTTAACTTTTAATTATTTGTAAGAAACACTTGATGACTTTGTACAATGATAGCAAGTTACAGCAAACGGGGCATAGTGATAAACCAAATATTGTCCTCCCTTTGCTTCGGTCATGTATATATTATTTATATAACACAGAATTGTATGTATCTTATTATTTCAAATATCACACCGTGTTTTTATCTTTGATCTAGAAATGAAGACGAAGATCAAAGTGAAGGTGAATATGGTGGTTATGGTTACGGAAAAAGAGAAACGTAAGAATTTGAGAACTATTTTTTGACTAATTCTTAGGACGAATAAAACTATAAATAACGCATTCTTTTTTTTTTTTTTCTTTTTTTTTTACCTTATCATAGAGAACGAGACGAGGGATACGGAGGCGGATACGGAGGTGGATATGGTTACGGAAAAAAAGAGATGTAAGCTTTTATTACATTATGCTTTATTTTATATTATTAGTCATAATATCGACAAAACATTTGAAGAACAATGCTGGAACGTACTTAACTGCTTTGTATTGTACTTTTACCTATATTTTATGTAATTATTAGGTTATTAAAAAAAAAAAATCAACAATCGAGTTTTATTTGTGATTTAGAAATGCAGTAGCTGATCCTAGGGGTGGTGGTAGCAGAAGTGGTGGAGGCGGTGGCGGCGGTGGCGGAGGTAGCAGAAGTGGTGGAGGTGGCGGCGGCGGTGGAGGTGGCGGTAGCAGAAGTGGAGGAGGAGGCGGTGGTGGTGGTGGTGGTGGTGGTAGTAGAAGCAGAGGCAGAGGAAAATAATAACGTAAGCGATTTTTATTTAAAAACTTTACTTTTTTTGTTATTTAAATTTTCAGTAAGTTCTCTAATATTTTTAACGTTTTTTGTTTTAGCGTTGAAAGAAGACAGCATTCAAATTCAAGTTGCAAGAAACAGTTGTAATCTTATTCTATATAATATATTTTTCAAAATAAACTTTGCTTTATTAATGCCTCAGAATAAAGATTTCTAAGAGTTACGTATTTTCTGCTTCTTTACGAATCAAAGGTTTTTACAATAAGTTATTATACCTTTTAAAGTTTGATACGACTTGTGTAGAATCTTTGAAGTTTTTTACTCGTTATCGACTTTAAGCAATATCAATTATGGTGAATTATAGAAAAAGGATTATAAAAACGTTTGGCGGATAGTTTAGACAAAGAAGATAAAATTTTTTCCTTAACATGTCTTTTCCAGTTAACAATTTTTTTTTATTACCTTTTTTGTTCTTTTCTTAAATATTCAATAAATTGATAGAACAATATAGTTAAGATAAAAATCGTTATATAATAAAAAAATATAACAAATTATACAGGTATAAAAATAAAAACAAAATAAAAAGGACACGGGGACTCGCAGAAGACCTTCAGGTCTTATCATCAAGAACCGTTCCAGAATATTAAGTACGTTAAATTAATATGAAATATAAGATAAAAAAACGAAATAATGTCGTAGTAATATTTTACGAAAACTTATATTTCAAAAAAATATATAAATGAATTTGGCATAGAAATTCTTAATACTTTTATAAATACAAAAGTATTTTAAAAAGTACTGTTTTCATAAACACATAAGATGCGGGTCAGATATACAATTATATATTACCTTATGTAATAAGCTTCATATTCATTTTCAGAAGAATTTAAAAATATAAAAAATGTCTTCGAAAAATAAAATAATTTTTTTAGTTTTTGTTGAATGAAAGATAATTTTATTCATTGGAAAAATAAAAGTTTTTTATAACTATTTTGTTCCAAAAAAAATGCTCCTTGAAATGTGTTTCATGACTTTTTAAAATTAGTTAAAGAAAATGGTTGCCGTATTAGATTATCATTTCTAAAGTTATATTTATTTTTATCTTTTAAGGTAAATAGATCATGAAAAGGTACAGGAGATGCGTTGGTCCTACATTTGTACATAGGACAAAGTATATTAAAAATATTCAGCTGATAAATATTAATAGTTTACATTTGAAATAACAATGGTTTGGCATACTCTAATCGATTTTTATAACTGATAAGACAATATGGTTGCCATTATCTTTAACGTGGCTTGTGCAGAAACATCAAATAAATCTTTTAGTAAATAAAAATAATCAGATAGAGAAAGTATTACTTTATAAATTGGACGCTTTAGGTCGTGAGGTCCAAGTTATATTTTCGAAAAAAATGAGTTATGAAATCTTTTTGGCGGTGAAAAGATCCAAGTGATTGTATTCGTAGGCACCTTAGCCACCTAATAGCATGTAGTTTAAAACTGTGACACTAGAGGTAAAGGTTGAGAGTTCGCGATCAGTCTTTTTATTTTTAGAATTATATTCGAATGTTGTAATTACACTCTAATATAGCAATAAAAGCACAAAGACCTCGTTTTTCTTCTGATATATCGGCCGTGGCGTGCGGCCGTGGCGTGCGGCCGTGGCGCAGTGGTTAGAGCGCTTGCTTTATAAGCAGGAGATCCATGTTCGAAATGAGCTCTGGACAAATTTTCGCGTCACGGTAAGGAAGGAGGTGTGAACTTCCTGTGTCAATGCACCTCCGCGGTGCTCTGCGACAAGACCGTTAGGACTTCTTGGGGCACCTAAAATAAATAAAAAAATTAAAAAAAAAAAAATATCGTCGAAATGGTGCAATTTTAATTTTACTGTTTAGTGAAATTTATTTGAACTTTCTTAAGATATTGATTTTATTACTTCTTGTTCTTTATAGAGATCAAGGAGACTGAATAACTTGTTTTCATATGTACCTTTAATATATGTAAGTAATATATTAAAATACAGGATTTAGATTTGTTTATATTGGAGCCAAATTCGCCAATCTTGTCACCGTAAAATAAGGTATCAATTACCCAGCATTTTTTAACTTTTTAAATATTTTGTTTTTTGTACTTTAATTGTTTATTAACAACATTCCTTGAGGAATTTTTTCTTTCAGCAAACTGTACTTTAACATAAATTTAATCAAAAATATTTTTTTGTGATGTTTTTAGGGGGTGCATTGTCTTAAGCCGAGGTCGTTTACCTAAGGTACTCGATTGTCTCAGTGTTCTGCCATAAATATTATCAAAGAAAGTTTTTTTTTGTTGTTGTAAATTTTGTGCTTTTATGAAAGTGCGTTTGTTGAGAATTTTGTAATAATTTTAGTTTAGTACCTTATGCGTAACAAGGGGCCAGCTGCCGCGGTGCAGGTAGAGAGTTATTTGGGCCCTAGTAATATTTTGAAAACGTTATATAAAAGTATATGCCTATCATCATTAAACTGTGCTATTATTATGTAGCTATTAAGTGCCATTCTTTTTTCAAATTTATAAAAAACAAACATGATCTCAAAGAAGATACGGATCACTAATAATATAAGTCAATATAACTTTTTATACAGCTGCTATTTAGGTTTTACGACTTTAAAATAAAATAAGATTGTCTAAAATACTGTTTACATTACTTGTATAATAAAAAACAGGAAGTTTTTATAAATATTTCTATTGATTTAAAAAAGTAAATAATATAGATATAATTTTAATCACAGTTATTTAAAATATAGTGACAAATTCTTTTAAATTAAAAAATTAGAGTCAATCAAACATGAATATAATTATGAATAATGAAGCTCGATGTTTATTTAAAAAAAAATTTATTATTTATCTAATAAATTGATCATTTATTAGTAACTCTTTGTTTTAAAAAGCGTCTCTTAGTTTTGGTCAACGGTACGCATTTCCATATTTAAAATACTCGCTTCTAATTCTCTGCAATTTATTAGTATTTCATTAGTTTGTTTTAAGAGAACACTTTTTATTTTGATTTTTCGTTAATCCATGATTTTTTTGGAATCATACTGTTATTATATTTAGACATAAAAATTACCTTTTCCTTGTCTTTCATTCTTGCTCTTATTTTTTTTTTTTATCTTTTTATGTCTGCATATATGTTGTTTTTTTTTAAACCTCTTTGTGTTTGCATAACTGTTTGTTATTTTTACCTCTATATGTCTGCATATATGTTTTTTATTTACCTCTATATATCTGCATATATGTTTTTTTTTAACCTCTTTATGTTTGCATATATGTTTTTTTTTACCTCTTTAGGTCTGCATATAAGTTTTTGAAGAAAAAAAAAAGTTTAAGTTTAGCTGGTTGAGTACTAGCCCATGTACTGTAAGAACTAGCCCATGTACTGTAAGTACTAACCCATGTAACATTTAAATAGTAAATGAAAGAATATGTTAGGCCAAAATAAACAAGTTTCAAACTTTCTGATGTTTACATACGGGTGAATTCGGTACATCAAACCAATTGTTTTACTAGTTTAGGTCTATCATATATATATATATATATATATATATATATATATATATATATATATATATATATATATATATATATATATATATATATATATATATATATATATATATATATATATATATATATATATATATATATATATATATATATATATATATACATTATTCAAGAAAAAATTTATAGAATTAGTACATAAGAACACAGTATGTGTTTACAATATATTATAACTTTAACAATAAAGTTTTTTACTGGATAAAAAAAAAACAACTTAAAAACTTTAAATAAACATAGATATTTCATCAATTGAAAGTATAATATTTTTTAAGCTTTGTTAAAAGGATAACTACATTTTGTTTAAGGGATAACTATATTTCTTGAAAATATCAAATTTTTTTGAAATTATTCTATTCCACAGGAATAAAAAAATTTTTAAATTATTTTAATTCACAGTTTTGTGTCTCAGACATAGCTTTTTAATAAAATACAGGCTTTATCTATCACTCCGCTGTCTTTTATTTTTCTTAAAGAATAAGATGATTAACTATATCAAATGCTTTTGATAGGTCGATAAATAATTCTTTAGTGGATTGTTTTCAAATCCTTTAGTAATTTGGTCTATTATTTCAATGATTGCGTGTTCAACTGAATGGTTTTATTTCAAAAACCATTCAGTTGAACTGTTTTATGTAAAATAAATTATTTTCTAAAAAATGCATATTTATAAATAACACTTTTAAATATTTTTGAAAATACAGAAAGTACTCAAACAAGTCTATAGAGATTTCTGATTGATTGTTATTTCTGTAAGCTGGACATACTTTTGCTAATTTTCATTTATTAAAAGTTTTATAATATGAATCAAAGGTTTGGAAATGTACTTTATATTTGAGATAACTATATTACTAGAAACGTCATCAATGGCAGATGATAATCTCAGAGTATTCTTTTTCTTTTTAAATGAAAAAGCCATTCTTTATTCACTCTTTCCTATTCTTTAAGAGGAAAGTTTTTAGATATATTTGAATTTGGTGAAATAAATTTGGTGTGGCTATAATTTTTATGGCAAGGTTTGGGCCAATGTTTGTAAAATATTAATTTAATTCATTGCAGATTTGAAAGGGACAATAAATATCAGTTTTATTGATATTTATTCTTTGAGGTAGTATAGCCGTCTTTAACTCGCTTTTGTCAATTATATCGTTATTACATTATTTATAAGTTAAATTATTTTATGTAAATCTGCCTACAAATTTTTAAATACATGCACTATTTAAATTTTCGCGTTTACCATAATTTTTTAAAATACCAGATATAGAACTAAAGGTTTTTTAATTACAGTCAAATTATGATTGTCTATTAAACTAAAAAAATTATATTTTTTAATTCGTTTTTTGTTTTTCTTGGTGATTTAGTTTTTTCCTCCTTACTTCCTTTTGTAGTTGTGCAGGAGTACAAGCGAGTCTGGTCTCTTCTCTTTCTTTCTAACAATGAAAATGTTGTCCTTTGTAAATTTTAGATTAAACCCACATTGCAATAAAAAATGTGTCCTTTTATATATATATATATATATATATATATATATATATATATATATATATATATATTTATATATATATATATATATATATATATATATATGTATATATATATATATATATATGTATATATATATATATGTATATATATATATATGTATATATATTACAAAAAATTGTTACGTTTTGATAAAATTCAGTATTTTCACAAATACTAAAAAAAATACGGGATCGTACAGGGAAATCGATTTAAAATTATTTTTACGCGGTTTTCGTATTAATATTTTACAATAAAAAGTATTGTGCAAAAAAATGATGTTAAATTCAAAAACCTTACAAAAAAATTTATTTCATTTTACTGACTTGAGGAAATGATTGCTGTTGACCCTGCGGTGACTCCTTGAGGTGACCTGTTTGTCAACAAGTTGGTAAGTGAGAACCCTACAACCCGAGCATTCTATGAAGAAAGACATCTTAGTTAGCCTGACTGATGAAGTGTTCTCTGTTGATGCTAAAAGTTTTTTCCAGGAGGTGGAGTCCTTGTGGTAAGCGCAAGAACCAAAAAGCATAAGGTAATTAAGGGATTTTGTTCAAAAATGTTATTTGAAAGCAGTAATTTTTACAGAAATGAAACCTTCATTTTGTTAAACGATTGATCAACACTAATAAAATTAACAATAATGTGATTACTTATAGTCTTTCAATCAAGCGTTGTTTAGTTTTTATTTTGCCAATTTAGTTTAATTTCCTTAGTATTAATGAGTTTGATAAAATGTACAAATTATTATACAAATATACGAAGAAAAAAAGGTTTTAAGAAAAGTCTTCAATCTTCAAAAAACGAAGTTCAATCTTCAAAAAACGAAGTTCAATCTTTAAAAAACGAAGTTCAATCTTTAAAAAACGAAGTTCAAGCTTCAAAAAACTTTTCAAAAGCAACTGCCTCGAGCTACACCAAAAATAAAAATCAGCAGATGCAGGTGATTTTTTTAATTAGGTGCCCTAAGAAGTCTTTTCGGTTTTATCACAGAACACCCGGAAAAGCATTTAATTGGAAGTTAACGCCTCAATCCCAACCGATGTTGCAAAACTTGCCTTGAGGTGGGGTTCGAACCACAGATCTTACGTTTCTAAGGCAATTGTGTTACCACTGCGCCACGGTTGCTATATGTAAATAGGAATCAGGGGTTAAGTATTCATGTTCACCAATTAAAGATTTAAGAATAAAAATAATCTAAAACAAATAGAGAAAATATAAATGCTGGTATTAAAGTTTGAAACTGAAACTATCGATTTAAATTCTAAATATAAGCCACTATACAAACGTTGTAACACGTTAAGTGGACTAGATATGACTATGACTGAAGACTATGAGTATAAGGCTAAAACAGGAGGAGTTCTTCTAACTTAGAAAAAAAATCTGAAATTGACTCAAAGTAGATTTGCATCTGCTTGTGGTAAAAATACAACATTGCTACAAAAAAATTAACTTAAAAAATATATTGCAAATGTTTGTGGTATAAAACAGCACAGTTGCCAAATTTGCAAATGTTTTGTTAGCTGTAATAAGGATATAATTGTTGTGGATTTTTATTTAGACTATGATTTAGTTAGTTTTTCTAATATATTTTGTGGATTTAAATTGAGTAAACCTCATATTAAATCAGCTGAAAGTCCATTAGTTGTTAAAAAACATATTTATTAAGTTGTAATAGTTTGTTTATTTTTAAGATTCATATTATTGGACTTCTAGTATTCACGTCTAGCTTACTTTATACCGATTTAAATGACTTTCTACTATTTTTGTACTGATTACTCATACTATCAAGACAGGCTACTACAATAGGCGTGTACACTGCATTATCTATTTTTACTACATACACAGCTACAAAAACTCAAAACAGTTCTCGACTCTCAATAACCCATGTTATACTGCGACAAAGCACTGCACTTATTGACACTCATGTCAAAAAATTACTTACAATTGTATACAAATTGTACTGACCCCCACTAAGTGTCCTCTGTTCCCAGTATCAATTCAGAAGTCTGTGGCAGTCGTCCTGACGGGATACTCTGAGAATAGTCTTTTTAGTATAACACAACGGGATACCTTAAAAAGATACCCTGGTGTAGACCAGGGACGTGGTGGCCCAGTACGAGGGTACGAGGACTTGTACTTGACCCTGATCGTGTCTCAGGAAACTGGGCCCCCAATACTATAAAGATTCTATCAGGGCATTTTTTACAACATTTTATTTAATTTGCTTTCGCGTCGGTTTGTTTTTTTGTTTGGTGTCCGCGCAGAACAAACAATAGGTCAGCGGTAATAATTAAAGAAATACGCTAAACTTTAGTTTAGCGTATATAAAGTAAATAAAGGAAATCGTTAAGAAAAGTAATTAAAACAAATTAAAAACAACAAACTTTGTTTAGCGTAAATAAATAAAATCGCTGTTGAATCATAATGACAAAAAACGTTGTTGACCTGAAATTGATAGATTTTTGAGGCAACATGGAAATACAAATCTGGTGCTGAAAAAAAGCTCAAAAACGACAACATGAATTGAAAGCAGATGGTAATGATCCAAAACAATTAAAGTTAACGGCAGGTCTCGCGTCAGTGCAAGTGCCACAAATACAAAGAAAAGCTAGGACATCCTTTACAGCAACAGAGAATCTAGAATTAACATCAACATCCATTGTGAATATATCATAAGTAAGCCTATTATTGAAACAGAGCCAAAAACAGAAATTAGTGACCAATCATCTGTACAAGAAACAGATAATAACCAAGTTGCCATAATTGCAGCAGATAAAGGAGCAGAACTGCAATATTCAGAAACCGAAACATTACTGAAACTGAGAGAGTGACTGTAGAAATGGGTAATTATGAAGTGCCTGTAACTGCAGCGGCAAATCTAACTTTAACGTATAAGATTATTCAAAAGCAACCAAACAACGTTGTAAATGTCAATGAAAATGATCCAGCTAAATTTCTAGAGCTGAAAAATGCAAAGATGATTGATAAAAAGCAATTTATTGTGTTAGGATCAAATCTGCCAACAAAACAATCAAGATTATCTAAGTATTACACTGAATCAGCTAAAGTTAATGACATTGAAGCTGAGCAGAAAAGGTCATGGCTAACCTATTCTCTATCACTAGACAATATTTTTGCATTGATTGTTTATGCTTTGGATCAAGAGAGGACACAAATTCTTTACGTGATGGGTTTGATAATTGTTCAAACTTAAGTCACATCATAGCAAAGCATTGCACCCAGAAAAAACATCGAAATACTGCTGAAGCTATGATTCATGCATTATCAGACGCCACAATTGATAAAATATTAAATTTTTGAAACCATGAGACATCTGAACAAAAAACGTAAAGAAGCGGATAAACTATGTCAATACCTAATACAAGTTATTGATGC
Source organism: Hydra vulgaris (assembly GCF_038396675.1). Taxonomy (NCBI): domain Eukaryota; kingdom Metazoa; phylum Cnidaria; class Hydrozoa; order Anthoathecata; family Hydridae; genus Hydra; species Hydra vulgaris. The sequence continues at coordinate 30,697,416 of NC_088929.1, forward strand.
TATTCGGTATTTGATTGCAGAGGGTATTTAATTTATGTAGTAATGAGGAAGCCAACTTTTACAATGACTATGAAAAAAGTGAAGCCTTTCAATGTGGTGCGGATAAATTTCTAAATTTAATGAGTCAGTATGATGAGGTGCTGAATGAAAAACTTTTAAATATTCGCAGTACTCGAAAACAATCTGCTGGAACAATCTCTATGACACAGATGGTCAAGAAGGATATTTCAGAAGAGGTAAATAATTCAGTATTCTTCTCACTATCAGATAATGGCACCACTGATATTACACTCTGTGAGCAAACTTCTATTGTATTACGTTATGTTACGCTTGTTGCAGAACAGGCCGTTGTAAAGGATCTGATTTCAATGGTTGAAACTGAAACAATTACTGGTGAAGGAATAAATGAAAAGATGAACTCAAATCAAATAACGTTGGTATTCAAAAGTGTGTGGGTATGTCTTTTGATGGTGCGACCAATATGCAAGGAATAAACAAAGGAGTTGTAACACATTTAAAGCAGTGTTCTCCCATGGCATTAAATATTTATTATGGATCTCATGGAACAAATCTGGTTATATAAGCTTGAGCGAAATCTTCTGTTGTTTCTGTTAACCTTTTTGAAACAGAAAACAAGCCTGGGTATGTGCAGAAATTAAAGACTTTTCTAAATGGAAACTCTAGGAAACGAAATAATATATTTGAGAAGTTCTAATCTCTTCTTGAGGATGTGAATGAGTCTCTTGAACTGGCTGGTACCTACATTGTTCATTTCAGTGCCATACAAAATGCAATAGACCAACTGCTGACACTATACCCTGCAGTAATCGATTGCCTTGAACGAATTTCAAATAATATGGAATTTAAAATGAATATTCGAAGTGAAGCACAAGGTCTTTTATCCCGATTTCAGTCATATGTCAACAATTGTGACTTTATGTCTCTTCAAAGAAATTTTTACCATCTTGGGTTCCCTAAATAAAATTTGATTTGTAAATAAAACTTGATTTTTCTATTGCTATAATGTCTGTCGATAAATCACTGGAAAAGCTTTAAATACTAAGGCCAAAAAGGCTGGCCAAAATGCTATTTTATCTGCTGTTAAAATTCCAACTAAAGCTTCGCTTGAGCAGCAAATATTTGTTGAGAAAAGGACTTGCAGAAAGAAAACGACTGGACTTCGATAAAACAGAAGATGAGCGGCTTACTCAGGCTAAATATCAATAGCTAGCAGAAGTGCTTTATACTGTAGTGGGTTCAGGAACTGCAGTTCTTGTTGACAAATTTTCTTCACAGCGGAAATTTTAAGAAAACATAGACATCTTGTTATTGAAAAATATGAGTGAAGATATTAGTCATAATTTTCATAACTCTAATTCACAAGAAAAAAGTCAATCAGTGGTTCAGTTTAAATGAATTCACTACTGAAATGGATGATTTTGTGGAGATCTACAAAAAGGCTGCTGAGAAGGATAACAAAACTTTGCCTTTTTTCCTCATTATTTACAATTTTATGCTGAAGACTTTGTTAAATGCTGTATTCCCTTCTATTGCACTCCTATACAAGATATTCAGAACAATTCCAACAAATTCAGCAAAGTGTGAGAGAGTTTTCGGCAAACTGAAACTTGTCAAAACTCAGCAAATCGTTTGACATCAAAGCATGTTGGGAATTGTGTTTTCTTTTCAGTGGAACATGAGAAAATGTGGAATTTGACGCATTGAGACATAATAAAAACCGTGCTGATACAAATGAGTTATATAATATTTTGCATCCATAAAAAACTTTTTTTAGTATTAATATAATTTTACTTGATCGTTAATTTGTCTCTCGTTAAAAGTACTTCTCTAAGCCCCTCTTCTGGAAACTCGTACCTGCTTTTCAGGTGCCACCACGTCCCTGGTGTAGACACAGAGTGGAACTTCTTTTGGGATACCATTGTCGGGCAAAAGTTGGAGGTCCTCTTGTGCTTATACTGTACCATAAGGCGCGAATCCATACTGTACTCGAGACGTCTATGACACACTTATATCGAAAATCTCCTGCTTATAAAGCAAGCGCTCTAACCACTGCGCCACGGCCGCACGCCACGGCCGCACGCCACGGCCGATATATCAGAAGAAAAACGAGGTCTTTGTGCTTTTATTGCTATATTAGAGTGTAATTACAACATTCGAATATAATTCTAAAAATAAAAAGACTGATCGCGAACTCTCAACCTTTACCTCTAGTGTCACAGTTTTAAACTACATGCTATTAGGTGGCTAAGGTGCCTACGAATACAATCACTTGGATCTTTTCACCGCCAAAAAGATTTCATAACTCATTTTTTTCGAAAATATAACTTGGACCTCACGACCTAAAGCGTCCAATTTATAAAGTAATACTTTCTCTATCTGATTATTTTTATTTACTAAAAGATTTATTTGATGTTTCTGCACAAGCCACGTTAAAGATAATGGCAACCATATTGTCTTATCAGTTATAAAAATCGATTAGAGTATGCCAAACCATTGTTATTTCAAATGTAAACTATTAATATTTATCAGCTGAATATTTTTAATATACTTTGTCCTATGTACAAATGTAGGACCAACGCATCTCCTGTACCTTTTCATGATCTATTTACCTTAAAAGATAAAAATAAATATAACTTTAGAAATGATAATCTAATACGGCAACCATTTTCTTTAACTAATTTTAAAAAGTCATGAAACACATTTCAAGGAGCATTTTTTTTTGGAACAAAATAGTTATAAAAAGTTTTATTTTTCCAATGAATAAAATTATCTTTCATTCAACAAAAACTAAAAAAATTATTTTATTTTTCGAAGACATTTTTTATATTTTTAAATTCTTCTGAAAATGAATATGAAGCTTATTACATAAGTTAATATATAATTGTATATCTGACCCGCATCTTATGTGTTTATGAAAACAGTACTTTTTAAAATACTTTTGTATTTATAAAAGTATTAAGAATTTCTATGCCAAATTCATTTATATATTTTTTTGAAATATAAGTTTTCGTAAAATATTACTACGACATTATTTCGTTTTTTTATCTTATATTTCATATTAATTTAACGTACTTAATATTCTGGAACGGTTCTTGATGATAAGACCTGAAGGTCTTCTGCGAGTCCCCGTGTCCTTTTTATTTTGTTTTTATTTTTATACCTGTATAATTTGTTATATTTTTTTATTATATAACGATTTTTATCTTAACTATATTGTTCTATCAATTTATTGAATATTTAAGAAAAGAACAAAAAAGGTAAAAAAAAAAAAATTGTTAACTGGAAAAGACATGTTAAGGAAAAAATTTTATCTTCTTTGTCTAAACTATCCGCCAAACGTTTTTATAATCCTTTTTCTATAATTCACCATAATTGATATTGCTTAAAGTCGATAACGAGTAAAAAACTTCAAAGATTCTACACAAGTCGTATCAAACTTTAAAAGGTATAATAACTTATTGTAAAAACCTTTGATTCGTAAAGAAGCAGAAAATACGTAACTCTTAGAAATCTTTATTCTGAGGCATTAATAAAGCAAAGTTTATTTTGAAAAATATATTATATAGAATAAGATTACAACTGTTTCTTGCAACTTGAATTTGAATGCTGTCTTCTTTCAACGCTAAAACAAAAAACGTTAAAAATATTAGAGAACTTACTGAAAATTTAAATAACAAAAAAAGTAAAGTTTTTAAATAAAAATCGCTTACGTTATTATTTTCCTCTGCCTCTGCTTCTACTACCACCACCACCACCACCACCACCGCCTCCTCCTCCACTTCTGCTACCGCCACCTCCACCGCCGCCGCCACCTCCACCACTTCTGCTACCTCCGCCACCGCCGCCACCGCCTCCACCACTTCTGCTACCACCACCCCTAGGATCAGCTACTGCATTTCTAAATCACAAATAAAACTCGATTGTTGATTTTTTTTAATAACCTAATAATTACATAAAATATAGGTAAAAGTACAATACAAAGCAGTTAAGTACGTTCCAGCATTGTTCTTCAAATGTTTTGTCGATATTATGACTAATAATATAAAATAAAGCATAATGTAATAAAAGCTTACATCTCTTTCCGTAACCATATCCACCTCCGTATCCGCCTCCGTATCCCTCGTCTCGTTCTCTATGATAAGGTAAAAAAAAAAGAAAAAAAAAAAATATTGCGTTATTTATATTTTTTTTGTTCATATGAATTAGTAAAAAAATAGTTCTCAATTTATTACGTTTCTCTTCTTCCGTACCCATAACCACCATATTCACCATCACATTGATCTTCGCCTTCATTTCTAGATCAAAGATAAAAACACGGTGTGATATTTGACATAATAAGAGACATACAATTCTGTGTTATATAAATAATATATACATGACCGAAGCAAAGGGAGGACAATATTTGGTTTATCACTATGCCCCGTTTGCTGTAACTTGCTATCATTGTACAAAGTCATCAAGTGTTTCTTACAAATAATTAAAAGTTAAAAAAAAAATGATTTTGTTCAAAACTTGAAAATTAAAATTTATAGAAAAAGAAAACAAAAATTTTCAGTTTGTTTTTAATAAAGCGTAATTTCTAATGGCAACAGAAAACTCGGTAACCAATTAATGCATTTTAGGTTGCTCATAATTGCAATTTGACAATCTTATAGGGTAAATGTAACTAATTTTATTTAAAAGTGTGTAAATAATTCTAAGAGTTAGTTTATTACGAAATTTGGACATAAAAATAAGAATTTAATAAAAACATAATTATAAAATATTGAGTATGTGATGAATTTTTAATAACTTTTTTTAAACTTTTTTATTATATTTAAATTAGAACTATAAACATGCAAATTTAAAAGAATAAAGCATACATCTCTTTTTTGCCGTAGTCACCATCTATGCCACCGTATCCTCCATATCCTCCACCATAATCACTCAATTTGTTTGAAAATAAATCCTTGTTTTCCTATATTGAAAAACTCATTTACATTTCCAAACTATTTGAAAATGAAAATAAAATAGAAATCTAACTAAAATTAAACGCGATAAAAACGTTTGAAAAATAAGAAATAAGTCAAGTGAAAAAAGTAATAATAAAAAAAACAAAAGTTACTTCGCGATTAGATTCATCTTCATTATCGTTGTCTTTGTTTCTAAAAGAGATAATAGAATTAGAACTTAGCAAATTTTGAAATACCAAAACTTTTAAAATAAAGGATACTCACTTTGTATCGGCAATAATATCTTTTGCATGCTTAAAAGGAGCTGCTTCGCCAAGCTAAACAATAAGTTGTATATATTTCAAAAGTAACCTAATATTTAATACGTAAAATTTAATACGTTAAATTATTACGTAAAAAAACTATTATGTTCTACATTAACATAAATATATAAGTATATAATATAATCGTTAACTTTTCTCACAAAACTTTGGAAAAGAAATCAGGAACGTAACAAAATACAAAGATAAACCATTCTCTCTGTACTTCAGCTAACTTGGTTCAATGTTAACTTTTTACCTTTTTTATACGTATCTACTAACCAATAGCAAAAACACCCTGAAAGTATTTATGAAACCAAGAACTCGCGTCATTCGGAAAATGATAGTTGGCAAACAAAAGAAAGTTACCAATTTTAAATGTATACGAGTAAGGAGTTATTAAAGTATTTAAACACCTACAAAATACATCACTATTCAAATACGTTTTTAGGGTTGAGTGGAACGTATGACGGCAATTTAATTTTATGCATTTAATAGGTTGGTAACAATTTAAAAATACGATTTACGAAACGTCGACCAAGTGTTCAAGGTTTCAAAAATAGGAAATTTCAAACAAAGGAAGTCACAGTTTGTGGTCTTTTTTGATTTGCTTGGTTTGAAAAGCAATGCGCAGAGAACTTAAACACAAAAATTAAAATTTATCTCAAATGGAGTGAAGTTATAGTTCTGTGTGTGTATATATATATATATATATATATATATATATATATATATATATATATATATGTATGTATGTGTGTATATATATATATATATATATATATATATATATATATATATATATATATATATATGTATGTATGTATATAGACGCACATACACACACAATACATCTCGGTTTCGGATCATTGGACCATGTTTTATGATTGTTGAAATATATATACAATAGTCGATATATAATTGTTACGTAATGAGTTAGCAAAATGTTTTTGCCTGTGCTATTGTTTACAAGACAATTTAGGCTATAAAAAAAAAAACACATGTAAAATAAGTTGAACATGTCCACTATATTTGACTTTTTAAATTTGTCTTTACTAACATAAGTATGAACAATGATTTTAGTAATGAATATTTTAAATTTAAACTCGAATAACAAAATTTTTTAGAAGCAACTTAGACGCACCAATCCTCAGTCCCAGATCATTTATTTGGTTATGACGTTATTGCATTGTTAGTTTTGTAATATGTTTAATCACAACTCATTTAAGAAACACACTGAAGGTATTTATTAAACTTTGAACTCGCATCATTTGGATAACGGTAATTTGCAAACAATCAAAAGTTACCAATTTTAATTGAGTCAACACGCACGGTACGACATCACAGTTTTAATATTATTTTAATTTTTGAGTGAGGCAAATGGTAATATATATTTATATATTTTATGTATCGTTGCCTTAAATACTGAATATGGTAGGGGTAAGACAAGGTATGGTATTGAATATTGAATATGGTAGGGGCAAGTTGTCATATGTGAAAATTCGTAAAGAGTTTCTGCAAAACTGTCTGTCATGAAGCAATTGTTTTTGTCAGTATGTTTCTTTCGTCATAGTTAATTTGTTTATAATGTTTTCTTTTTTCGTGAATTAAATATAAAAAAGTATACTTAGTTTGATTTAAATTTAAAGAAAATTTTTTCGTCTTTTACCATTCCGTCAAGGGCGGATCCATTGATGGTAAGCAGTTGCTCCCCCTCAGATATTTTGAAACAACTTTTTTTGTAAATTTATATATTTAACTTCACAGCTTTTTGGAAAACGAAAGTAGGGAGACTGTTCAAATGCAATAAAAATTTTGAATTTTTATCAATAAGTTTGTGTGGTGTAAAATGAAATTGGATTAATAGGGATACCAATATATAACGTAATTTCATAATTGCATAGATTAAGACAGTGTAAGGCTAACATTCTTAAAAACTAACTAAAAAATCTGAAAATTGCTCCGTATTCTCCCCCTTTTTTCTTATATTACTGGATAGTTTAGATAATTTAAATCACTCTAAACTCAAATAAATTTATAGCAAACAAAAACTTGCTTTCAGGTAATAATTTGGGGCAACAGGAATGCACATTGCAAATCTTTCTTACGTCAGCTTGATTACGTCAGATTGGATCTTCGAATATTTATAAAAATAATATCCATTAAGTTATTTATTTATGTTTATAGCAAAACGTGAGTTATCTCCAGTAACATTTCAATTTTACTTTAATGAAATCTCTCATAAATATTCTACTAAATTTTCAGTGAACAACCTTGTCATTCCCATGAACCATCTTAAATAAAGCTCGTACCAAGTTTAATATCGGGGATACCTTTTGCTTGCAAAAAATTTCTTTATATTTTTAAGAAAAATATAAAGAAAATTTTTCAAAACGGCATTTACAAATAATGGTGATTCAAAAACGGCATTTACTAACAATAGACTTCGATATACTAGGTTTTAAATATCTTTTTTAAAAACAATTTAAAAGGATTTGAATAAAATAAATAGTTTGAAAATAATTTTGCTTTTTTTTACTAATTATTTTCGTTTTTAAGTTTTAGGTTTTTGTTGATATTTATTAATCAATCCTAAATACTTATTAATATTGCATTATTTTTAATAAAACATAACGCATTTATTTATGATTGATAACTTTCACGATTATCTCACTTTTGTCTTATTCTATTTTTTTAAAATTTTTCCGCTAAAGGATTGTTTGCAAATATTTAATTTGTTGCTGAAGTTTTGTATGTACTTAAACTATTTTATTTAACAATTATTAGGTATGTAAATATTTAAAAACGTTTAAAAACACTAATACGGGGCTCGGTGATAAGACAAGTCTGTCTTCTTCTTGCATCGGCCAGAATTTTCTATGATTGTAATTTCTTTTTTGTAGTTTTTAACAAACAGCAAAATAAATGGAAGAAAAAAAACTCCGTCCCCCCTCATTCTTACATAAATTGCCTAAATGCACGAAAAAAACCCAAAAATAATAAAAATCGTCTCCCTTATTAGTTGGTCTGAATCCGCCCCTGCTTTCCGCTAGATTTAAAAAATCCTAATTCACTATTTTAAATAAAATGTTGATATCTAGATTAGAGAAAAATAAATTCGTGTTATTTGCAAATAGAACTGAGTTTATAATGTTTGAAAACATATGAAAATCATTTACATAAACAAGAATCAAAAGGGGAGCCAAAATTAAAGCTTGTGGAACATCGCAATTTATAGTCACATTTTCTTTCTTCATATAATATGTACCGTAACATGGGGTTACTTTAATCCACTTTAATGCGATTTTTAGTTTTAACAATCAGGCTTGCTCTATTCACACTGTGAAAAAAAAATTTTTATTCAAATTATTGATAAAGATAACTTCAATTCAAGCTAATTGATTTATAAAACACATTAAAAACAGAAATACTTTTTACTTTCTTCAAAACTTGGCCTAATGTTATCTTTTTGACTGGTATAACATCTGATTCTTCTGAGTCAGGACAGATTCCTTTTCCTGATGGAACATTTAATTATCACTTTAATATTGAAGGTCTGCACAATTGTCATTCAAATGACTGATAAATGCTTTAGAAATATGACTTAGATCAACAGATGATCGATCTTGCAGTGGCAGACGATTCTTTATCGCAAGGAAAATGTCAACACTGAGCAAAATCGGATATTCTCACAAAATGTATTTTATTATTTCCAGCACATTTTTTAGTAGTGGAAAGTGTCTTTTGAAAATGTTGTGGATATTTCACCTGAAAGTGATTCTTTCCACAATGACAAAACGGTTTTCCACTTACATTTTAATGGCCTAAAATAGGCAACATCTAAAGGTTGTATTAAATGTGACGAGTTAGGTGGCAAACGCACAAATACGTTGTATTTTAAAAGATTTTTTTTCTTACTTGACACAGTTTTAAAACATTCTGACCGATGTATGATAAAAAAAGTATCCTCCAATGAGGACTTTCAGTTCCGTCTGTTTTTTCAATATAGGAAGCAGGTGAGCAGTAAACCACTCTTCAAATGTGACACTTTCTAACCATCTATGTTCTGTGCGATTTGTAACCGCACATTTGTAACTACTTGGGTAAGATTTTCAATAAACTTGCTTAAGGTTTTCTGTTAATAGCAGGTGTAGCACAGTGAAAATGAACGGAAAATGCAAATGAACCATTGTGACGGGACAATGAAAAAGGACTTTTGTGAAGGGACGGTGCAAATAAAGTGATTAATATATAACATTATATAAATTAATGATTTTACTTTAATATATTTGCTAGCATAACAATGTTGTTTATAATTAAAAAAATAATGATAATAAATATAACAATAAATAATAATAATAAATATAATAACCAAAATAAATAAGCGAAAGAATATTTATTTAATATAAATAAAATGATTTGAGATTTTATTTATGAAATAGGGTTAGAGTTGGACTATCTTAAAAAAACGTCCCCAGAAATTGGTCATCGCGGACCACTTCATCTTATGTTTCATATAAATATTTAATATATATTTATATGAAACATAAGATGAAAAACTTTCTTGTTTTTAGATGCCTTCTTAAGTATTATTTAAGTCTTGTTTTATGTATAAAAAAGAAATTTTAATTTCCCCAGTCTAAATATTGATAAAAAAAAAAATACTTATATAACACTGCTGTATATTGGAGTCTAGAAATAGTAGACATAATCCCTATTCATTATTGACTAGTTTAGCGACTTTTTCATCGTTTGATCACTCGATGCCAATACATCAATGAATTAATTCATTGTTGTATTGGCATTGTTATTAATTCTTAAAAGAAGGTCCTTTCCAAAAGACATTAGCACGAATGATTGTAAACTTGACTGGCTCATCAAATTTTTTAATATGTTCAAAATATATTTCAATTTCGAGAAAGACCTTTCACAAGCAACTTGTAATGAGAATAATGTCGGACATATTTGTAAGCCATAAACAAGTTTGTATAGGCAAGACTAGTTTGAATAATGTCGAGACAAATATGTAAGCCATAATGCAATTTGTAAGCGATAATGTCGAGACAAACTTGTAAGCCATAAACAAGTTTGAATAGGCGAGACTATGAAAATTGAAGTTTTGGAGAACAAAATAACAAGAAGCAATACATTTTTTGCATGATTTGCATTTATTTTGGTGGCTTTCGCTCTCTCTTACTACTGGGATTGGAAAGATAGTTTTTAAAACTCTACGGATTAAGATTTTCGGATGTTGTCCGAGACAGAGTCAGATACTTCCGTGTCAAATAGTCCCGTTTGAAGATGGTTTTTTGCTACACTGACATCAAATATTCTGACCAACTCACTGAAGTGCTGCAATGCGTTTCTCCGTATTTTTTGCAAAACTTCTGCAAAATTTCTTGGATCTAAACAAGATAAATTAGCATATAGACTACCATGCTTAGAGAATCTCTACTTTAAACTATTGGTTATTTGATCCATTACCATGTTTTGAAGATTGACGCGAAGTTTATCTTTTGCACTTTCAAGTAGTTGGGTGGCTCTAATTCTTTTCTCTTTCAAACGTCTGAATTTCAAAGTCTGAATTTCAATGTCTAGGTTCTTTTTTTCTAGTTCACTATTTGCAAGCTTCTAAAAAATTTCTAGCTGTTTGAAAAATAAAATCAAAACTGCTCAATTCATTGATACTACCTTGAATCATCTGATAGGCTCGTAGTATATCCGTTCTAGTTGTTTTCAAATATTCAGAAAATGGGGTTGTGAGCCCAAACACTTTCAAAAAAAATTATGTTGTCAAAATAAATTCAAAGCTTGTCAAGAAAAAGAGCATTTGCTCAGCAACGGACATTATTGAATTTGATTGATATATCATGAAGTGTTTTTAACATGTCAATGCGCAAAAAGTCAATAACTTGTGTTTTTTGATATATATTTCATTTTGCTAAATTCACACCAAGCATTGAAGCATCAATATGATATCTGTAAAAATACAGCACATGTGTTCAAAACGCCAAACAAAGTAACAACTTCAACCGCTTTTCTGGTAATGTCAACCATTACCAAATTTGAGACATAGGCATGACACATAGATCAGACCCGAGGAAACTGTATTTAACCAGATATTGAATCCTTGCATGTTGAAGGCTCCATCAGGGCATTGCTGGTACATTTACTTATATCAACTTAACTACTTATATTTGAAAAACGCCAAAACCCAAATCACACATTCCTTTTGCAGTTGTTGATGGGCAATTGACTATCTATATATTACACGTTCATGTACAGCTTTTATTACATATCGAACTACATTAGAACACTGATCCTGTACACTACTGCTTTATGTGGTATCAATTTGAACACTAAACATACCAGCTTCTCTAATCTCTTTTACCATCATGCTTGTTAATGATGTTGTTATTGCACCAATGACTTTATTAACAGTCATTTTTGACAGAAATGTGACCGAAACAATATTTGTGTGTTTTGTTTAAATGTCAGCCAGTCACGACAGCGACGACTCCAGGATTTTTTCGTGTTTGGAGTTTGCTCCATGTCTCTAAACTCCCAGACTTGGAGCAAACTCCAAACGTTTGTATATTTATACTTATGTCAAATAATGTGGCTATGCAAAAATTTGTAATAATTAGAGGGTGGGAATGAAAAAGCCCTTCGTAACTTAACTTCGTCTCACACTTCCCTTCCCCTTCTCCCTAAACGTGAGGGGCAACAAGTTGATAAAATAGTTTTCGTACAATTCTTAACTAGACTTATATTCATCAATAAATTTTTAGTTTCATAGTATTATCTCTCAGCGTTCAAAAAGCATGACCATATAAAGTTTCAAATTTTATTTGGTCATAATTTTTGAACGCTGAGAGATAATACTATGAAACTTAAAATTTATCGATAAATATAAGTCTAGTTGAGTATAGTACAAAATATTCATTATTTATTTTTATTATCGTCAAATGCTTTAAATATATCAAGAACAATCTTATTAACAGCATCGTCAGCTGAACTACCTGGCTGAAATCCAAATTGTTTGTTGTATAGAATATTATTGAAACGTAGAAAAGTTAAAATTCGATTATAAATAATTTGCTCTAAGATTTTAAAGAAGCAAGTTAAAATTGAAGTTGTTCTGCAATTTACAGGATTAGAAATATGTCCTGATTTGAAAATAGGTATGACCCTATTCGCAATTTTAAGTTATTCAGGATAAACGCTTTGTTTTAAATAGAGCTTAAAAATATGTAAAAGAGGGATTGTTTTTTATTACATTACTACTAATATTATCAACTCTCACATTTTTATTTTGTTTTAAAACAACTGCTTTAAATGATTAATTGTCTTCATGAATTTTTAGTCTTTATGTAGAAAAACTTACACCACAAATTAAAATGTAAAAGTCATAAAATTAGCATCTTGTCACGTGATTAAGCCAAGATCACTTACTTACTATGTCCTTCACGTTTTTAAATGACATTAAAAACACCGCAATACTTTAAATTGTTGTCGTTAATACTTTTAAATACTGCGTTAATGTGATTTTATGCGCTTAATTTGTTTTACTATAAAAAAAATGTTACAGTTTGGGTTATTGCTAATGAGAGGTATCGTAAGTTTTCTTCGCGGTTTACTTTATAGAGAAATTTTTTTGCGGCGCTTGATTTATTTGCGAAGCGTGATTTTTTTGCGACGCGTGATTTTTTTGCGACGCTTGAATTTTTTGCGATATTATCTAAAGGTAAAGTAATTAGTTTTTTTTTAAAACTTTGTAAATTTGAAGAAAATTCATAGAAAGTTATCTTGTTCCGATCACGTGAAAGAGTGGCAATATTATGAACTTTACATTTTAGTTTTTAGTACAAATTTTTCTACTTGCAGACTTAAAATTCATTCAGGCAAAATTTGAAAATTTGAAAAGTGTTTTTGCAAAACTGTCTATTAAGACGCAAAAGAATTTTCATAAAGCAATAGTCAGTGTGTTTGTTTTGTTATAATGATTAATTATTATAACAAAACAAACATACTGACTATTGCTTCATGAAAAATCTTTTGCTTCTTAATAGAAAAAACTCTATTTAAATTTTAACTTACCCCGTCTTACCCTACCGTATTAAATATTTAAGGCAACAATATATAAAATATATAAACCTATATATATATATATATATATATATATATATATATATATATATATATATATATATATATATATATATATATATATATATATATATATATATATATATATATATATATATATATATATATATATATATATATATATATATATATATATATATATATATATATATATATATATATATATATATATATATATATATATATATATATATATATATATATATATATATATATATATATATATATATATATATATATATATATATATATTATCATTTGCCTCACTTAGACATTAAAATATTATTGAAACTGTGATTTCGCATCGTGCGTGTTTATTCAATTAAAATTGGTAACTTTTGTTTGCTTGCAAATTACCGGTATCCAAATGATGCGAGTTCAAGGTTTAATAAATACCTTTGGTGTGTTACTTAAATGAGTGATTAAACATATTACAAAACTAACTATGTAATAACGTCTTAACCTAAAATATGTTTTAGATTTGAGGATTGGTGCGTCAAAGTTGCTTCTAAAATATTTTATTATTCGAGTTTAAATTAGAAAAATTAATTACTAAAATCATTGTTCCTACTAATGTTAATAAAGACAAATTGAACAAATCAAATATAGTTAACATGTTTATGTCATTTGACATGTTTTTGTTTTTTTTTATAGCCTAAATTATCTTGTAAACAAGAGCAAAATATTTGTTAAAGCAAAATATATCGCTAACTCATTACATAATAAATAAATATTAACTATTGTATATATATTTCAACAAAGATAATATTTCAATCCAATGATCCGAAACCGAGATGTATTTATATATATATATATATATATATATATATATATATATATATATATATATATATATATATATATATATATATATATATATATTTATATATGCAGTCCCTGGCCACAATATTATGATCACTTACAGTTTTTGTGTTTTTTTAACTTTAAGGGCTTGTAAAAAGTATAAAAAAAACACAATTGCAATATTGGTTGTGTTTTATTGATAAAACACGTTTCCATTATAATAAATTAATATTTCAAAATCAATATACACATATTTTAGCAGACAGTTTCTCTCTTCAATTGCAAGTCATAAAAAATAATAATATTTTGTCATTTTTCCTATTAACGAAATGACTTTACCTATTCGGTCTTGCACACTTTTAATACTGTTTATTGTTGCTGTCTTAATTTTTTTATTGTTGTGCCAATGATAGAGTAATTTTTTAATCTAATTCCTTTTGTTTGTTGAAACCTCTGAAAAGATTTCCTTCTTAAGAATGTTTCACAAATTCTCAATCGGGTTAAGGTCAGGAGATTTCCTTGGCTAATCTAAATCGGGGATATTTTTTATTTTAAGAAAGTTTGCGATCATTTTAGCTTTATGGCATGGAGCACTATCATGCATAAACGTAAATGTATTGTTATTTGGAAAGCATTCTTGTATTTGGGATATAAGTGGGCTCTCCATAACCTCCTAATAATGTATTTGGTTTGTCATCCCATTGACAATATATAGTCTTCCTGTGCCTTTATCACTGATAATTGACCACACCATAACTTCCGTTGGATGTTTAATAGTGTGTACAATGCAATCTGGATGATATTTTTTGTTTGGTCTTCTTCGGACGAAGGTTACTCTGTCCAACAAGATCTCAATACTTAATTCGTCCGAAAAACACACCTGAAAAAATCATCATAGTGTGGTTGTATTTAAGTTTTTGTCTACATTTAAACGCTTTTTGAGCAATATTTCATTCAAAATTGGTAAATTTACACGACCCAAATCTTCAATAGTCATATACTTATAAATTCTTGTTCATTGAAATCTCTTATTTATCATTGCTGGAATTAGCCTTGGTTTTTTAGCCGGTTCGTCTGATTTTAAACCAACGTCAGTCAGTCTCCTCACTGTGCGCTCCGAAACTTGTATTCCAGACTCTTGAACAAGTTTTGACAGCAAGAGGGATGATTTTTTTTCTCTATTTTTCAGACAAATATCTCTTATAATTCTGTCTGCCCTAAGAATGTTTTTACGTTTTGACCCACTTCATCCTTTTCTTTTTGAAGAAAGAGTGGTCGTTTTTGAGTTTGTGTTTGATTTTATTGGTTGCGAAAACCTTACACATTTTTAGCGATTTCCCGTTGTGAACACTCTGAATGTTGTAAAAGTGCTTTTACTTCTAAAATTTTGCTTGGACTTATGTCTTTACCCTAACCCGTGATTATTATTTATTGAAGTTTTCAATTACAACTTATTACACTAAAGATTTAATAAAATAGTATTATATATTAATTCTTGCTATTTACAGTATCTTTATAATATGTATTAAAAATAATAAAACACTTTTCACTCAAAAAAAAACTGTTCAAATATAAAAAAAATGTATGTGACAGACCATACAAAACGAACCTAACTTGACATTGGTCACGATTATAAAAAAGTTTTCTATTCTATTTTATTCGTTAGATGTCAGTATTGTATAATAAGTTAGTAATAATAATATATTCAACTTAAAAATACTTTAAAATAACTTTGAAAACTAAATATGTGGAAAAACTGAGATTATCATAATATTGTGGCCAAGGACTGTATATATATATATATATATATATATATATATATATATATATATATATATATATATATATATATATATATATATATATATATATATATATATATATATATATATATATATATATATATATATATATATATATATATATATATATATATATATATATATATATAAATATATATATTTATATATATGTATATATATATATACATATATATAAGTATATATATATATGTACATATGTATATATATATATATATATATATATATATATATATATATATATATATATATATATATATATATATATATATATATATATATATATACAAGCACTGTCTTTTTTGGCCCGAAAAAAAACTTTATTTGTAGCTTCAATTTCACTGTATTTGAGATAATTATTAGTTTTTGTATTTGAGTTCTCTGCGCATTGCTTCTTAAAAACTAGCAAATCAAAAAAGACCAATAAACTGTTTCTTCGTTTGTTTAAAATTTCCATACTCCGAAACCTTTAACAATTGAGCGATTTTACGTAAATCATGTTTTTTTTTAATATTTACCAATCTATTAAATGCATAAAATTAAATTGCGGTAATACGTCCCGCTCAACCCTAAAAACGTATTTGAATAGTGATGTATTTTGTAGATGCTTTAACTACTTTAATAATTCCTTACTCGTATACATTTAAAATTGGTAACTTTCTTTTGTTTGCAAACTATCATTTTCCGAATGACGCGAGTTCTTGGTTTCATTAATACTCTCAGGGTGTTTTTGTAATTCGTTAGTAGATATGTATAAAAAGGGTAAAAAGTTAATATTTAACAAAGTTAACTAAAGTACAGAGAGAATGGTTTATCCTTTTATTTTTGTTACGTTCCTGATTTCTTTTCAAGTTTTAGTAAAGTTAACGATTATCTTATATATTTATATATTTATGTTATTGTAGAACATAATAGTTTTTTATTTTATAATTTAACACTATACGTATTAAATATTAGGTTATTTTTGAAATATATGCGACTTGTTGTTTAGCTTGGCGAAGCAGCTCCTTTTAAGCATGCAAAAGATATTATTGCCGATACAAAGTAAGTATCCTCTATTTTAAAAGTTTTGGTATTTCAAAATTTGCAAACTTTTATTTTCTTTTTGAATTCTTTTTTCATATGACTTATTTCTTATTTTTCAAACGTTTTTATCGCGTTTAATTTTAGTTAAATTTAAACGTACTTAACTGCTTTGTATTGTACTTTTCCCTATATTTTATGTAATTATTAGGTTATTAAACAAAAAAAATTAACAATTGAGTTTTATTGTGACTTAGAAATGAAGTAGCTGATCCTAGGGGAGGTGGTAGCAGAAGTGGTGGAGGTGGTGGTGGTAGTGGCGGCGGAGATTGCAGAAGTGGCGGAGGTGGCGGTAGCAGAAGCGGAGGAGGTGGTGGTGGTGGTGGTGGTGGTAGTAGAGCAGAGGCAGAGGCAAATCATAACGTAAGTGATGTTTATTTAAAAACTTTACTTTTTTTTCTTATTTAAACTTTTAGTAAGTTCGCTAATATTTTAACGTTTTTTTTTTTTGGGTTGAAAGAAAACAGCATTAAAGTTTAATCTGCAAGAAACAATTGTAATCTTTTTCTATATAATATATTTTTCAAATTAAACTTTGCTTTGTTAATGCCTAAGAATACAGATTTCCAAGAGTTACGTACAGTTATACCTTTTAAAGTTTGATATGACTTGTGTAGAAACTTTGTAGTCTTTTTCTCGTTACCGACTTAAAGCAATAGCAATTCTGCTGAATTTTAGAAAAAGGATTTTAAAAACGTTTAACGAATTATAAAATAGTTTAGACTAAGAAGATAGAAACTATTTCTTAACATGTCTTTTCCAGTTTACGATTATTTTTTTTTTTCACTTTTTTTTTTTTTCCTTAAATATTCAATAAATAAAAATGATACATTAAGATAGTTAAGATTAAAATCGTTATACATTAAAAAAGATATAACAAAATATACAGGTATAAAAATAAAAACAAAAAAAAGAACGCGGAGACTTGCAGAAGACTTTTGGGTCTTATCATCAAGCACCGCTCGAGAATATCAAGTACAATAAATTAACATGAAATATAAAATAAAAAACAAAACAATGTCGTAGTAATAATTTACGAGAACATAAAGTTCCTAAGAATATATAAATAAAATTGGCATATAGAAATTCCTGATACTTTTATATATAAATACAAAAATATTTCAAAATGTGCTGTTTTCATAAACACATAAGATGTGTATCAGATATACAATTATATATTACCTTATGTAATAAGCTTCATATTCATTTTCAGAAGAATTTAAATATATAAAAACCTGTCGTCAAAATTAAAATAATTTCCAGTTTTGTCTTGAATGAATGATAATTCCATTCATGGGAAATATCAAAATTTTTCAAAGCTATTTTATCCCACAGAAAAGCTCCTCGAAATGAAATACATGACTTTTCAAAATTAAGATGAGAAAAAGTTGCTGTATTAGATTTTCATTTCTTTAGTTATATTTATTTTTATCTTTTAATGTATTTCGATATTTTCATGTACAAATGTAAAACCAACGCTTCTCCTGTTTCGAAAAGAAACAGGAGATGCGTTGGTTTTACATTTGTACATAAAAAGTATACTAAAAATATTCAGCTGATAAATATTTACTAATATTTATCAGCTTATATATATTGGTAAATAAGAATTTTTATTTGAAATAATAATGGTTTGGCATGAGCAAATCGATCTTTATATTTGATGAGACAATACGCTTGCCATTCTCTTTAACGTGGCTTGTGCAGTAACATGAAATAAAATTTTTAGTAAATAAAAATAATCTGTCAGCAGAAAGCAAAAATTTATATATAGGACGGTAGAGGTTGAGAGGTCCTGATGATATTTTCGAAAAAAATGAGTTATGTAACTTTTTTGGCCGTGAAGAGATTCAAGTGATTGTTTTCGCAGCCACCTCAGCCACCTAATAGTATGTAGTTCAACACTGTGACACAAGAGTGAATGGCAGAGAGTATGCGCGATCAGTTTTTTCGTTTGTAGAATTATAACCAAATATTGTAATTACACACTAAATTAGCAATAAAAACACAAAGACCTCGTTTATCTTCTGATATTTTGCCGAAATGATGCAGCTTTAGTTTGCCCGTTTAGAGAAATTTATTTGATTTTTTTCAAAATGTTAATTTTACTACTTCATCTTCTTGATAGAGATCAAGATGACTGATTAACTGGTTTTCTAATATACCTTTAATATATTTATGTATTATATTTATAGATCTGTCAAAGGCATTTGACCACTCTATATTCTTACCATACTATATTCTTGACCACTCTTGACTCTATATTCTTGACCACTCTATATTCTTGACCACTCTATATTCTTACCACTCTATATTCTTGACCACTCTATATTCTTACCACTCTATATTCTTGACCACTCTATACTCTATATTCTTGACCACTCTATATTCTCAAAAACAGATGACCACTCTATATTCTTAGAAAAAATTACTTATTATGGTGTAACAAACAAAATATTTTCTCGGATAAAATTCTACCTTAATGAAAGAAAATATCATGTGATTATTTAGGATTCTGGTACATCAAATATTCTGTGTGGAGTACCACAAGGTTCAATTTTCGCCCGTCTCCTTCTTTTAATATATATAAACGACTTCTGTAATGTGTCTGCAAATTTAAATTCAGTTATGTATGCTGATGACGCTAATTTTTTTATGTCCAATAGTGATATTATTCAGCTAAATGGTGAAATGAATATTGTTTATGTCCAATAGTGATATATTTCAGCTATATGGTGAAATGAATATTGTTTATGTCCAATAGTGATATGTATCAGCTGTATGGTGAAATGAATATTGAGCTGCTAAAAGTAAATAAATGGTTCAGAGCAAATAAACTCTCAATAAACGTAGACAAAACTCAATATACATTATTTTTTTCAAAAAACGCAGAAAGAAAACCTGCACTTTAATTACCATTTCTTTCTATAAATAGTAAACAAATTAAAAAACACGAATGTTTAAAGTACCAAGGAGTCTATGTAGATAAAAACTTATCTTGGCTTTCCCACATAAAATACATCGAATCAAAAAAATTAAAAAAGCTATTGGTGTAATGTATAGAGCTAGTCTTATAATTAATACTCAAAGTCTTAAATTAATATACTTCAGCCTAATTCATAGCTATATTATTTATGGTAACATTGCGTCTGCAAGCACACAGCCCTCGAAACTTAAAAGAATATTTAGTGTACAAAAACATGCTTGCAGAATTATACACAGAAAAAACAAATTTGAGCATGCAAAACCGTTAATGATGGAAACGAAGATGATGCAAGTATACGAGATAAATACATTTCAACACATGATCTTTATGTATTATCATTTAAAACATCTCACGCCGAAAATCTTTGAAACAAAATTTAAGATAAATCAAAGCAATAACTATTCTCTGAGATCAAACGAGAGGCTCACATACACACTACTTCGTAAACTAACTAAATACAAAGAATATAGTATAACATATCGAGGACCTAAGATATGGAACAGTTTCAAAAATAACCACATCAACGTGGTGAAAACAATAAATTCATTTGTGTTTTATATAAAAAAAAAGAAATTTTGAAAATAAATGACAGCTTTGAAACTTAACATATATCACTATCGTTTTTTTTAATATACACTATCGTTTTTTAACCTAATTTTTTGATATATTCAAAGGAATTTGTTCCTCTTATTGTCTTATTTTCTTTGTTTTTATTTATTAATTTTTTTTACGGAGTTTTGTTATTTTTTTAAAAATATTAACGAAGTGTTTTTTTTTATTTTAATTTTTATTTTATTATTATAACTTTATTTTCTTTGCACTTATTAAAGCTCACATAGGGGCTCAATGAAAAGATTGTGGTGACTCTGGTCATCCACATCTTCTTTGAGCCCATGTCTGTTTATATAAATATATATATATATACATTCTATTTTTATGGAATAAATTTTTTATATTATTGTATGAACAGCAAAATATATAAAATTGAAAAAAAAAAAAATTAAAATGCAGGATTTAAATTTGTTTATATTGAAGTCAAGTTCACGAATCTTGTCACCGTAAAATAAGGTATTGATCACTCAGATGTTTTTTAACTTCATAAATATTTTGTTTTCTACACTTTAATTGTTTATTAACAACATTCTTAAGGAATTTGTTATTTCAACAAACTGTACTTCAACATAAGTTTAATCAAAAAAATTTTTTCGTGATTTCTTTAGGGGGCGCATTGTCCCAAATCGAGGCTGTAAACCTAAGGTACTCGATCGTCTCAGCGTCCTGCCATAAAACTCATCAAAGAAAGATGTTTTTTTTTATTCTAAGTTTTGTGTTTTTATCAAAGTGTGTTTGTTGAGAATTTTGTAATAAATTTAGTTTACTACCTAATGCGTAGTAAGGGGTCAACAGCCGGGGACAACAGCCGCATGGGAGGAAGAGAGTTTATCGGGCCCCAGCAATATTTTCAAAAAGTTGTATAAAAGTACATGTATACCAACATTAAACTATTTGTGCTATTATTACGTAGCTATGAAATGGATTTTTTTTTTTAAATTTATAAAAAACATAAATGATCTCAAAGAAGATTTGGATGACTAAAGTCAATACAACTTTTTCATAGAGCCCCTATGCAGGTTTCACGACTTTAAAATATAATAAGATTGTTAAAAATGATGTTTACATTACTTATATAATAAAAAAAAAAAACTTTCATAAAAATTTCTATTAAA
This sequence comes from Hydra vulgaris, assembly GCF_038396675.1. NCBI lineage: Eukaryota > Metazoa > Cnidaria > Hydrozoa > Anthoathecata > Hydridae > Hydra > Hydra vulgaris. The sequence continues at coordinate 30,719,274 of NC_088929.1, forward strand.
TAAAGAAAGTAAATAGTATAATTATAATTTTAATGATAGTCATTCAAACGTACAAATTCTTTTAAATTAAAAAATAAGAGTCAATCAGACATGAAAATAACTACGAATAATAAAGTTCGATGTTTATTTTAAAAAAAATTTATTTTTTATCTACTTTTAAAATCGATTTTTTATTTGTAACTCTTTGTTTTAAAAAAGTGTTCCTTAGTTTTGGTCAACGGTATGCTTTTCCGTATTCAAAATACTTGCTACTAATTCTCTGCAATTTATAAATATTTCATTGGTTTGTTTTAAGAGAATACTTTTTTTTTTTTTTTTGTTAATCCGTAACTTTTTTTAAATCATGCTGTTATTATATTTAGACATAATAATTTTTTAATCATGCTGTTATTATATTTAGACATAAAATTTACCTTTTTATTGATCTTTTATTTTTATTAACCTCTTTATGTTTGCAGATATGTTTTTTTTTACCTCTATATGTCTGCATGTATATTTTTTATTTACCTCTATATGTCTGCATATATGTTTATTTTTTAACCTCTTTATGTTTGCATATATGTTTTTTTTACCTCTTTATGTCTGCATATATGTTTTTAAAGGGTAAAAAAATGTTTTTACCCTTTAAAAACATATATGTTTTTAAACATATAAGTTTTGTTCGTTGAGTAATAGCCCATGTACTGTAAATACTAGTCCGTGTAGTATTTGAATAGTAAATAAAAGAATGTATTAGACGAAAATAAACAAGTTCCAAACTTTCTGATGTTTACAAACGGGTGAATTCGGTACATCAAACCAATTGTTTTACTAGTTTTTGATTGAATACAATTTATGTAGGAAATCCATGATAAATTTTAATTAATAAGAATTCATAAGAATCTTAAAGACTCAATTTTCTGATTAGACCATCATCTGAAAAACAAATCAGGTATTTTTAAAATAAGGGGTTTATTTTGTAATTTTTTTTTGGAATAATTTTTTTTCTTTACATAAAAAAAGCCATTATTTACATAAAAAAGGTCTCAAAAAAAACAGCCCCGGGCTCCGAAAACTCTTAATCATTAAAATTTTTATACAAATATATAGAAAGTTGAAGTTTACAATTGAAGATTATGTTAAAATATTGATAGAAATTAAATAAAAATAAAGAACGCGAAAACGCAATGACTCAAGACTCAGCCCTACGGGCATTTATTTTTCAAAGTTACGTTCTAAATGTCTTTTAAACGTTTTTTAAACGTCTTTTAAACGTTCTTTTCGTGAGAATATTTAGAAGACGTTTATAAGACATTTAGAACGTAACTTTGAAAAACAAATGCCCGCTTGGAGAGGTCTTGTCAAATGAATCGCTAAAGTTTGACGCGTCAATGAAAGTTAAGGTAAACTCATGCAAATAGTTTCTTGGTTATAAAAATATTATTTAAAGTTTTCCTTAAATTAAATTGAAATATGGTAGGCTTCACTAGAATCATTATTCATTGGATTTTTTTTTTTCAGCATCTTCTTTTCAGCATAGCTCAATTTTCTTGACGAACTTTTAATTTTTCTTCAAAATTAATATTTTCTTTAACCATTGAAAATCACTTCTGGAAACACATTACTGAATAAATTAAGTCAATGAATTTATTTTTTAAGTATATCATGATTGTCTTTGTCAAATACTGGCTAGTATATCACTATTGTCTTGTCGAAATTTTAATCAAAAATAAAATATATATAAATATATATATATATATATATATATATATATATATATATATATATATATATATATATATACATACATATATATGTATATATATATATATATATATATATATATATATATATATATATACATACATATATATGTATATATATATATATATATATATATATATATATATATATATATATATATATATATATATATATATATATATACATATATATATATATATATATTTATACATGAATACGTATTATTTTTAATATAGTACTCAAACAAGTCTATGGAAGTTTCTGATTGATCGTTATTTCTGTAAACTGGGCATACTTTTGCCAATTTTCATGCTTCCGTGAAAAACCCATCTTTTATTGAAAGTTTTACTATATGAATCAAAGGTTTAGCAGACTTTTTTATATGAGATAAATTAATAGAAACCTCATCATAGCCAGGTGATTATTTCAGAGTATTCTTTCTTTTTTAAAGAAAACGTCTATTCTTATCTTTTCATTCTTATTTCCTATTATTTAAGAGAAAAAGGTTTTAGATATATTTGAATATGGTGAAATGAATTTAGTGTGGTTATAATTTTGTTGCTAAGTTTCGGCTAATGTTTGTATAATATTTATTTAACTCATTTCAGATATGTAAGGGACAATAAATATCAGTTTTATTGATATATTTTCTTTGACGCAGTGTATCCGTCTTAAATTTGCTTATTTTAATTATATCGTTATTACATTATATTTTAATTAAATCATTTTATGTGACTGTATACGAATTTTAAATTACATGCAACATTTTTAAATTTTTGCATTTTACCATAATTTTTAATAAAATACCAGATATAGAATTAAATGTTTTTAAAACAGTCAAATCATGATTGTTTATTAAACTAAAAAAATGTATTTTTAAATTTGTTTTTTGTTTTTCTTGGTGATTTAGTTTTTTCCTCCTTACTTTTAAAGTTGTGCAGGAGCACAATAGAATCTTGTCTCTTCTCTTTCTTTCTAGTAATAATAATGTTGTCCTTTGTAAATTTTAGATTAATCCCACATTGCAATAAAAAGTGTGTCCTTTTATATATATGTATATATATATATATATATATATATATATATATATATATATATATATATATATATATATATATATATATATATATATATATATATATATTTTACAAAAAACTGTTACGTTTTGATAAAATTCAGTATCTTCACAAATACCAAAAAAAAAATATGGTAAAGTACAAGGAAATCGATTTAAAATTATTTTTAGGTTTTCGTAATAATATTTTACAATATAAAATATTGTTCAAGAAAATGATGTTGAATTCAAAAACCTTACAAAAAAATTTATTTTATTTTATTGACTTGAGGAAATTATTACTGTTTACCCTGCTTAACTTTACCTTGTTTACCTTGCTTTAACTTCAAAGCTAAAAATTGTTCATCGTGATGATGCTGCATCTATGAAAGCGGCCATTCCAATTTTGACAGCTCTAGCAAATTTACCCACTTGAAAAAACATAACAATGAACCATCAATTAGTTATACTGTAAGTTTGTTTTTTATAAATTTGTTGGAACAGTTAAACCCATATTCAATGACCATGGGAAACAACGTCAGCCTCTAATGCATGGTAAATTTCTTTCACCCACACTACAGAGGCATTCTCCTCAAGGAGTATAAGATGTACTCCTTGAGGAGACCAGTTTGTCAACAAGTTGGTTATTAAGCACCCTATAACTCAAGCATTCTATAAAGAAAGATATGTCTTAGTTAGCCTGTTTGATGAAGTGTTCTATGTTGATGCTAATAGTTTTTTGCAGGAGGTGGAGTCTTTGTCATAAACGCAAGAACCAAAAAACATAAGATAATTAAGGGATTTTGTTCAAAAATGTTATTTGAAAGCAACAATTTTTACAGGAATCAAACCTTCATTTTGTTAAACGATTAATCAACACTGATAAAATCAGCAATAATTTGATTACTTATGATCTTACTTTTAATCAAGCGTTGTTTAGTTTTCTGGCGATTGAGTTTAATTTCCTTAGTATTGATGAGTTTGATAAAATGTACAAATTATTAAACAAATATACGAAAAAAAAAAGGTTTTTATAAAAAGTCTTCAATCTTTAAAAAATAAAATTCAAGCTTTAAAAAACTTTTCAAAAGCAATTGCCTCGAGCTACACCAATAATATGAACCGGCAGGATGTAGATGATATTTTCTTAGGTGCTCGAGAATGTTCTTCAGTCTGCTCCAAGCGCAAAAAGTATTTAATAGGAAGTTAACGCCTCCTTTTAACCGATGTTGCAAAACTTGCCAAGAGGTAGGTTTTGAACCACGGATGTTTCGTTTTTGAGGCAAGTGTGTCTATTATATAAATAGGAATCAAGGGTTACGTCAGCTATATCTATCTAGAAGTCAGACGTTAAGTATTCATGTTTACCAATTAAAGTCTTAAGAATAAAAATAATGTAAAACAACTGGAGAAAATGTATATGCCGGTATTAAAGTTTAAAACTAAAACTATGGATTTGAATTCTGAAAAATAAGTCACTATACAAACGTTGTAACACTTTAAGTTCTTGACAAGAACTACAAGTGGACTAGGTATGACTATGAGCTGATGACTATGAGTATAAGGCTAAAACAGGAGATGTTCTTAGACTTAAAATAAAAATCTTAAAATGACTTAAAGTAGATTTGCATCTGCTTGTGTTAAAAATACAAGATTGCTATAAAAAAATTAACTTCAAAAATATATTGCAAAGGTTCGTGGTATAAAACAGCACAGTTGTCAGTTTCAAATGTTTTGTTAGCAGTAATAAAGATTTAATTGTTGTGGATTCTTATTTAGACTTTAATATAATTGGTTTTTCTAAATTGTTTTATGGATTTAAGTTAAGAAAACCCCATACTACATCAGTCGAATGTCCATTATTTGATAAAAAACGTATTTATATTAAGTTAAGTTGTGATAAACGTTAATTTCAGTTAAGCAGGCTTATTGTCACTTATAGACAGTCTAAAGTTACATTTATATTTCTTTAATTGTTAACTAGATCAGTTTTAGAAATGACTTTTCTATGCTTTGTAATATTATTATACTTTTGATGAATGTTCTAATATATAATCATTTTAATTTTTTGTTTAATTTTGCTGAGAGTAATTCACTAATGTGTGTTAAAAAGAAGGAGTGTGCTGAAAAACTTCAGTTCTCATTATAACAGAAATAATAAATAACACCAAGCAACACAATTCTTTCCCAGCTTTTAAGTTTTATATTTAAATTCTTAAGTCTAAAGTATGTGAAAAAAATGATTTCATTCAGCACAGACTTTGCTTACACGACAACAGCACAAAGTAAACTTTTTTTTTGTGAAAATGGAGCAATTTTTTTTAATTTTCGTCATTATGATCAGGTAAAAACAAAAATTGCGCAAGAAAACAACTACACATAGTTTTCAGCTTATTTATTACATAGGGAGCCCTGAACAACTGCAACAAAATTGCTCAATACCGGTTTCCCTTGCCAAGAACAGTGACTAGTTGCTTAACAAGGCCTAACATGATGTGCAGCGATGACATACGCACTTTGTGAGGTTATATCAAACTCGGTCCGTTGTGGCCAGTCCTATATGTAATAATGCGTCTTAATGTCATGGCTGTCCCGAGACCCAAAGAAGTTTCGTGAAACCTCCTTGAAGACCCATGAGGATTGATACTCCATTTTTAAGTCTCCAATAACCTCCCATCCGTAGTTGTAAAACTTTAATGTCAATACAAAAATTAATTTAAACTTTAGCAAAATTTTAACACTGGTTTAGTCTTCTTTGAAATGTATAGAGTAGGCCATCGGGAGAGATGGGTATTTCATTGTAAAAAAACACGGCCTTGAGGTTAAGTCCAATGTCACTATTTAAATCGATCACGTCTTTCTGGTTAGGGAAGTACGCTTTCAATTCCCAAATTAATCTGCAGAATCCTACTCCATATCTCCAGTATCTGCTTTGCTATCCAACTTGCTGATTGCAGAAGATAGGCGATGTCACCTCGGAGGAGTCGGAACAGTCAGATCGGGGCTCGATGGTATTGGTGCAATGGAAAAAGGTATGTTCGGAACAATCTGATGGGTCTTTTTGCTGGTGCGACAATTTTTTGAGATTATCATGCAGATGTAGGAGTTGCTTGAATGAACTTTCGGCTCTTAGCAAATTTGCAAGATAGCAAAATTTATGGCTCACTTTTCTCTTCGGTCCCAACCTGTAACATAGCACTTAGTAATACATAAGAATTATAATTATTTGAAGACAGGAAATTTCGAAACTATGGAACGACTTCAAGATGGAACGTATGTGCCCACAGTACACAACTTATGACAAAACTTTATAAATTACAACTACTTGAAATGACCAAATTACTAATGCTCTGCGTCTTGATATAAAAACTATTGTTATACTCATTTTAGCAAGACACGACAATACCAAGACAAGACGAGACAAGACCATTTTAGTCTTGTCTTGAAAAAACTCAAATGAATCAAACTAACCTTAAAAAATAAATAATAATTCAAGAAATAACATGACTTTTCTTGGTACTTTTCAGAATAAACTACGACTAATCAACCTGAAAGACTTCTATGATGAGTTCACAAATTTAACCTTGTACTAAGGAGTCATCATTAAAATAGAAATAAATTGCTTCCAAAAATTTAATTGAACTGTCATAGCAAAAAAAATTTGATTTAAAAAATCAATTCAGGTTATATTTAATTTTCATCACAAGAAAATCAGGTCAAAACCAATAAAGAAAAAGATCCCTTAAAGGCGTTTGCTCTCACAAGATGCTTTCAGGTCTCCAGGATGTTCTCATCTGCCTAGTGATTGGGGTCCATTAGGAGAATGGGATGAGTTGGAACCCACCATGTGCAAAACCAACAAAAGTTGATGGCTTAAACAACATTTTGAACTGGTGGAAAGCAAATTAATTAAAGCTTCTATTCATTTCAGCTGTTGCTAGGCATTGGATTTGCATTCCAGCATCATCTTCTTCTTTCAAACGGGGTTTTTCTTCATGTGGAAGCATTGTTTGGTGCAAGAGAACTAGACTTCAGCCTGAGAAAGTTGATAAACTTCTTTATATTTAGCAAAGTTTAGACCGTGTTGAAACTCGTCAATGGAAGCTTATCTCCAAAGATATATTTGATGAAGCTATGTCTCTCCATGAAGATAAAATTATCCCTGGGTCAACTACTAATTCATCAACCAGTAATCAGTGATATGGAATGTTAATCATTCAAGTTAAATTTAAACATTTACATACTGAAAACAGTTCTATGATTTTTTTGTGAAAAAACATGATAAATAAATATTTTGAGAAAAAAACTAATTCCTTTCCGAATTAAAAAAAAATGCACTCGAAGTCTTGTAATTTAGAGAACAATTTCAAGGCTCATTTTTGGTCTTAAAAAGTTTTGTCAAGTCTGGATTTTTTTTAAAATACTTTTATGTAACAAGAACACTTTGTAAAAGTATTGATATGTCTTGAAACTTTTCAAGACTATAATGGAATTGTCTTGGTATTGGTATGAAAACAAATTTTTTGCAACACAGCTTTACTTACGAATTCATTTCCTTTAGACAAATATAAAGCATTGAAATTTTATGAAAATTAATTAAAACCCATCTATGCGAGAAGCAATTGTTTTGTTTTTTTTACCTTCAAGTGTTTTCTTGCAATAATAACATGTATAATGCTGTGCCCAAGATTTGTCTTGGTCCCCGAACGGCACGCCGAAATATGCATCGTAGGCCTCACGCGTTACACGGCTTATTTCCAAGGAATGCTTTATCGCTCTTGTCCTAATGAATTGCCATGTATCTCATTTCGAGGAGCTTTTCTTTGAAACAAAATAGTTTTGAAAAATTTCGATTTTTACTATGAATGAAATTATCTTTCATTCAAGAAAAACTTAAAGAAATTATTTTATTTTTTGAAGACATTTTTTTATATTTTTACATTTTTCTGAAAATACGAAGCTTATTACATAAGGTAATATATAATAGTATATCTGATCCACATCTTATGCGTTTATGAAAACAGTACTTTTTAAAATATTTTTGTATTTAAAAGTTTACATATTCTTACGAAATTTATGTTCTCGCTAATTATTACTATGACGAGTTTTTTTTTTTTGGTTTTTTTATTTTATATTTCATTTTAATTTAATGTACTTAATATTCTCGAGCGGTTCATGATGATAAGACCATAAGGTCTACAGCGTGTCTCCGCGTTCTTTATTTGTTTTTATTTTTATAACTGTATATTATGCTATATTTTTTTATTGTATAACGATTTTTATCTAAACTATCTTATTGTATAAATTTATTGAATATTGAAGAAAGAAAACAAAAAAAAGAATAATAAATCGTGATAAAAAACTGGAAAAGACACGTTAAGAAAAAAACTTTATCTTTTTAGTCTAAACTATTCGCCAAACGTTTTTATAATACTTTTTCTAAAATTCAGCAGAATTGCTATTGTTTAAAGTCGATAACGAGAAAAAAAACTTCAAAGTTTCTACACAAGTCATATCAAACATAAAAGGTATAATAACTTTTTATGAAACCATGGATTCGTAAAGAAGCAGAAAATTCGTAACTCTTGGAAATCTTTATTCTAAGGCATTAATAAAGAAAAGTTTAATTTGAAAAATATATTATATAGAATAAGATTACAATTGTTTCTTGCAGATTAAACTTGAATAATGCTGTCTTCTTTCAACGCTAAAACAAAAAGCGTTAAAATTATTAGAGAACTTACTGAAAGTTTAAATAACAAAAAAAGTAAAGTTTTTAAACATCGCTTACGTTATTATTTGCCTCTGCCTCTGCTTCTACTACCACCACCACCACCACCACCGCCACCTCCTCCGCTTCTGCTACCGCCACCGCCGCCGCCACCACCACCTCCACCACTTCTGCTACCTCCACCGCCACCACCACCACCACCTCCACTACTTCTGCTACCACCTCCCCTAGGATCAGCAACTTCATTTCTAAATCACAAATAAAACACAGTCACCCAATAATTACATAAAATATAGGTAAAAGTACAATACAAGGCAGCTAAGTACATTCCAGCATTGTTCTTCAAATGTTATGTCGATATTATTACCAATAATATAAAATATAGCATAATGTAATAAAAGCTTACATCTCTTTTTTTCCGTAACCATATCCACCTCCGTATCCGCCTCCGTATCCCCCATCTCGCTCTCTATAATAAGGTAAAAAAAAAAAATGCGTTACTTATAGTTTCATTCGTCCTAAAAATCAGTCAAAAAATAGTTCTCAAATTCTTACGTTTCTCTTTTTCCGTAACCATATCCACCATATCCTCCATACCCACCTTCACTTTGATCTTCGTCTTCATTTCTAGATCAAAGATAAAAACACGGCTTAATGTTTGAAATAATAAAATACATACAATTCCGTGTTATATAAATGATATATACATGACCGAAGCAAAAAGAAGACAATATTTGGTTTATCGCCTTGCCCCGTTTGCTGTAACGCGCTACCATTGTAACAAGTCATCAAGTGTTTCTTACAAATAATTAAAAGGTAAAAAAAAAAATTACTTTGTTCAAAACTTGAAAATTAAAGTTACGTTAAGAGAAAAAGAAAAAACAACTTTTCAGTTTGTTTTTAATAAAGCGTAATTTCTGATGGCAACAGAAAACTCGGTAACCAATTAATGCATTTTAGGTTGCTCATAATTACAATTTGACAATGTTAAAGGGTAAATGTAACTAATTTTATTGAAAAGTGTGTTAATTATTCTAGGAGTCACTTACTGAAGTTTGGACATAAAAATAAGAATTTGATATAAATTTAACAGAAAAATATTGAGGGTGATGAACTTTTAATAGTTTTTTTTTTAAACTTTTTTATTACATTTAATTTAGAATTACAAACATGTAAACTTAAAAGAATAAAACCTACATCTCTTTTTTACAATAACCGTATCCGCCACCGTATCCTCCATATCCTCCACCATAATCACTCGTTTGAAAATAAATCCTTGTTTTCCTATATTGAAAAACTTATTTATACTTCCTAACTAGTCTATTTGAAAATAAAAATAAAATAAAACTTAACTAATTAACTAAAATTAAAAGCGATAAAAACGTTTGAAAAATAAGAAATAAGTCATATGAAAAAAGAAATAATAAAAAAATAAAAGTCACTTCGCGATTAGATTCATCTTCGTCATCATTGTCTCTATTTCTAAAAGAGATAATAGAATTAGAACTTAGCAAATTTTGAAATACCAAAACTTTTAAAATAAAGGATACTCACTTTGTATCGGCAATAATATCTTTTGCATGCTTAAAAGGAGCTGCTTCGGCAAGCTAAACAATAAGTTGCATGTATTTCAAAAGTAACCTAATATTTAATATGTATAGTGTTAAATTATTAAATAAAAAACTATTATGTTCTACAATAACATAAATGTATAAATATATAACATAATCGTTAATTTTACTCACAAAAACTTGAAAAGAAATCAGGAACGTAACAAAAATACAAAGATAAACCATTCTCTCGGAACTTCAACCAACTTTGTTCTATGTTGATTTTTTACCTTTTTTATACAATCTACTAACTAATTACAAAAACACCCTGAAAGTATTTACGAAACCAAGAACTCGCGTCATTCGAAAAATGATAATTTGCAAACAAAAGAAAGTTACTAATTTTAATTGTATACGAGTAAGGAGTTATTAAAGTAATTAAAACACCTACAATATACATCACTATTTAAATACGTTTTTAGGGTTCAGTGGATTATTACGGCAATTTAATTTTATGCATTTAATAGCATGGTAATTAATTTAAAAAAAACACGATTTACTAAAAATCGCCCAATTGTCCAAGGTTTCGGAATAAGGAAATTTCAAACTAACGAAGTTACAGTTTTTTGGTCTTTTTTAAATTTGCCAGATTTTAAGACATCATAGTTTAATATTATTTTAAATTTTAATTTCAAACATCACAATTTAATATTATTTTAATTTTTAAGTGAGGTAAACGAAATTATATATTTATATATTTTATATATCGTTGCCTTAAATATTGAGTATGGTAGGGTAAGAATGTTGGCATATGCGAAAGTTTAAAAAGAGTTTTTGTAAAACTGTCTGTCATGAAGCTATAGTTTATCTTAGTATGTTTGTTTGATCATTGTTACTTTATTTAAAATGTTTTCTTATTTGTGAAGTTTATAAAAAAGTTTTTTTATTTGATGTAGATTTAAGGATAACTTGTTCGCCTTTATCCGTTCCGCCGTTTAAGGTGGATCCATTGATGGTGAGCGATTGCTCCACTAGATATTTTGAAAAGATATTTATTCTTTTAAATTTATATATTTAACTTAGCAGTTTTTTTAAAAAAGAAAGTACGGAGACTGTTGAAATTTGATAAATTCTTAAAATTTTTAAACAATGAATTCGTGCAGTGTAAGATAAAATCAGACTGATAAGATACCAATATATAACGTAATTTCATAATTACATAGATTAAGACAGTGAAAGGCGAAAACTCTTAAAAATTAACCAAAGAATCTGAAAATTACCTCGTATTCTCCCCCTTTATCCCTACGTTACTGGATATTTTGAATAAACCAAATCACACTAAATTCAAAAAAATTTATAGCAAACAAAAACGTGCTTGCAGGATTATATTTGGGGCAAACAGAAATGCACATTGCGAACCTTTCTTACGTCAGCTTGGAGCTTTAAACAATTCTAAAATTAATATTCATCAAGAAATGTTATTTATGTTTGTAGTAAAACGTGGGTTTTCTCCAGTAACATTTCAATTTTACTTTAATGAAATCTCTCATAAATATCTTACCAAGTTTACATTGAACAGCTTTGTCCTTCCCATAAACCATCTTAAATTAAGCTCGTACCATGTTCAATATCGGGGATATTTGTTTTTTTATTTTTCAATGTTTTGTTTACATTTGACGTAATATATATAAATTACATATTTTTCAAATACAAACAAGGCTTCTGAAAGAATATCACGATGATTTTATCGTCTCTTATTTACTCTTTTGTAAAAAGCACTTTATAAGCGCTTTTTACAAAAGAGAGTAAAATATTTCTGAAAAAGCCTTTTCACAATAAGAGTACGGGAAAGGCGCCTATGATGGCGTGGTGAATGATGGCATACCGGTCATATTTTCATAAATAATGGTTATGACAAAAAAGTGATTTGACCAACATGTTTATACTGACTTTACATTAATTTTAGTAAAAATACGTCTCTTATGCACAAATTTTGCTTTTATAATCAACAAAAATCGATTTTGGGATGTGCTGTTGTATTTTTAATCCATTTAAATATTTAAGATTGTGATTTTATTATCAACTGTGCAGAAATGAAATTTTCATGCATTTAATTTCCAAGTTTTGTGCATTTAGTAGAATACTTATTTTAATTTTATCTTTTGAACAAGGCAGACTTAGCTTGTTTAAATGAAAATGATGACTTCTTCCTATGATGGCATACTGACGAGTTAGGTGTGTTGCAATATTGACGAGTTGAGAAAACCTTTTTTCTTTCATAAAAACAACATATTTGTTAGGGAAGTAAAAAGGAGTTTTTACTTCACTAAAAAATTTTTAGTTCAAAAAACACATAACGCAATATCTCTTATGCGCATGCGCGAAATTCTACACTGCTGCTGTATAGCACGAAAGGGTTAATTAGGATGATTACGCGTAATTTCTGGCATTTCTGAGGGAAGACTCTAGGTCAAATGAAATTGTCAAGTTACCCTTGATGCTAACAAGCCCCATCCTCCCCTATGCCATCATAGGAGCAGTAGTTGCCTATGATGGCATACTTGTTCTTTTTTTTTTTTTTTTTAAATAAAAATAACTAATATAAAAATAAAATTGGTAAAAACTCTTGGGGTAATTATTGTTCTACATGTAACAAAGAATGTATCCATATCAAAACTTTTGTTCATGGTCTACAGGATACTGAATAATGAAGCTTCAAAGTTAAGTATGCCATCATAGGCGCCTTTCCCCTACGTAAAAAATAACATAAAAACATTAAATCGTATCAAATAAATGAAAATAAATTGTAAACTATTATAAAACAAAACTTAAACATAAATGGCAATAAAAATTATTTTTTATTACAGTAAGAATTAAAACTATTCTAAGATTTTTTCAATGGAGAGAATGAGATCTTTTAATTTATTTTTAAAAAGAGGATAAGTTAGAGGTAAGCCGAAGTTAGGCAAAATAATTTGTTCCGGAGATGAGCTGCACGGTAAGTAATATATTGATTGAATTTTGTTCGACAGAGTGGTTCATTTAAATAAATATTATTAATCATGTTAAACTTGTTCAATAGTTTCAAAATCAAAAGGTCTTTAAAAATTAAAGGAGATAAGTCATACTTTCACATATAAACAAAAGGTAAATTTTTATATACGCTTAGTTTATATATATCGAGAATTTTCATTTGATTAAAAAACATTTAGTAATGTGCCAAATAACACAGGTCAACAAAAAAAAATTTTTTTTCTGGTTCCGAGCAAACAGTTTGTTTTTTGTTTTGCATTTCTCATTTTGAGTTCAAATATGCAACTCATTTTTTACCATCACGTCAAGTTGTAAAGAAATTTGGGTTCAGATCTTTAGTGTTTGGAGTCAAGTCCCTAATATGGTCAAAAAAAAAGTTGTTCAAAAGTATGTCAACCTGGGTCTCAAAAAAAGCGTATTTTCATAGAGATTTTAAAGATGTTATTTGTTTTCAATAAAAATAACTACTTTTTGTATTATTGCTGAAAAACATTTTGTTAAAATTTTTTTAAGTGTTTTTAGCATTTTTTTAAATAATTTTTTTGCCAAAAAATTTTGAGAAAAAGTTTTTATGCTTTCTAAAATCTCTATGAAAATACGCTTTTTTTGAGACCCAGGTTGACATTTAAACAACCTTTTTTTTTGACAATGTTAGGGACTTTTGCCCCAAATACTAAAGATCTGAACCCAAATATCTTTACAACTTAACGTGATGGTAAAAAATGAGTTGCATATTTGAAATCAAAATGAGAAATGCAATACAAAAAACAAATTGTTTGCTCGGAACCAGAAAACTTTTTTTTTGTTGACCTGTTTAATCCGCATTATTATTTAAACGGATTGCATGTTTCTGACGGCGATAGAGACATTGTAACTTGCTTTGATCAGTGCTAGCCAAGGCAATAACTCCATAACTTATATAACTACGAATAAAGGAATAATAAAGTTTTGTAAAACTATTTTTATTTAAATGAGTATGCGCCGTATATAAAATTCCGATACTTTTTGAAACTTTCGATCAGACATAGTTAATATGATATCTTTTTTTTGTAACAATTTCCTTCATATTTTCAATAAAAAACCAGACTTTGTATAAAGATGCACTTTTGAAAGTTTTAAGAGTAATTCGAAACGGCACTTACTAAACATGGACTTTATTATACCAGATTTCAAATATCTTTTTTAAAAACAATTTAAAAGGATTTGAATTAAATGATTTGAAATTAATTTAGCTTCTTTTACTAATTATTTTCCTTTTTAAGTTTTAAGTTTTTGTTGATACTTATTAATCAACCCTAAATACTTATTCATATTTCATTATTTTTAATAAAACTAAACGCATTTATTAATGATTGATAACTTTTACGTTAATCACACTTTTGTCTTATTTTATTTTTTAAAAATTTTCCCCTGGAGGATTGTTAGCAAGTATTTAATTTGATACTGATGTTTTGTATGCACTTAAAATGTTTTATTTAACAATTATTAGTTATGTAAATTTTTAAAAACGTTTAAAAACACCAATACGGGGCTCGGTGATAAGACAAGTCTTTCTTCTTTTTTTTGCATCGGCCAGAATTTTCTATGATTGTGATTTCTTTTTTGTAGTTTTTGACAAACAGCAAAATAAATGGAAGAAAAAAAACTCCGTCCCCCCTCATTCTTACATAAATTGTCTAAATGCACCAAAAAACCAAAATAAAATAAAAATCGTCTCCCTTATTAGTTGGTCTGAATCCACCCCTGCTTTCCGCTAGATTTAAAGAATCCTAATTTACTATTTTAAATAAAATGTTGATATCTCCATTATAGAAAAATAAATTCGTGTTAATTGCAAATAGAACTGAGTTTAAAATGTTTGAAAACATATGAAAATCATTTACATAAATAAGAATCAAAAGGGGAGCCAAAATTAAAGCTTGTGGAACATCGCAATTTATTTCGCATCTTATATACATTTCGCAATTTATTTCACATTAATTTACATCGCAAGTCATTTTCTTTCTTCATATAATATGTATCGTAACATGGGGTTACTTTAATCCACTTTAGTGCGATTTTTGGTTTTAACAATCAGTTTCGCTCTATTCAAAATGTGAAAATAAAAAACTTTTATTCAAATTATTAATAAAGATATCAACCTTTAATTCAAGCTGATTGATTTATAAAACAGATTAAAAAACTATAAGTAACGCATATTTTTTTTTTTTTTTTTACCTTATTATAGAGAACGAGATGGGGGATACGGAGGCGGATACGGAGGTGGATATGGTTACGGAAAAAAAGAGATGTAAGCTTTTATTACATTCTGCTATATTTTATATTATTGGTAATAATATCGACATAACATTTAAAGAACAATGCTGGAACGTACTTTGCTGCCTTGTATTGTACTTTTACCTATATTTTATGTAATAATTGGGTTATTAAAAGAATCCAACAATTGAGTTTTATTTGTGATTTAGAAATGAAGTAGCTGATCCTAGGGGAGGTGGTAGCAGAAGTGGTGGAGGCGGTGGCGGTGGCGGAGGTGGCGGTAGCAGAAGTGGTGGAGGCGGTGGTGGCGGTGGTGGAGGTAGCAGAAGTGGTGGAGGCGGTGGCGGTGGCGGTGGTGGCGGTAGCAGAAGTGGAGGAGGAGGCGGTGGTGGTGGTGGTGGTGGTGGTAGTAGAAGCAGAGGCAGAGGCAAATAATAACGTAAGCGATGTTTATTTAAAAACTTTATTTTTTTTGTTATTTAAACTTTCGGTAAGTTCTCTAATATTTTTAACGTTTTTTGTTTTAGGGTTGAAAGAAGACAGCATTCAAGTTTATTTTGCAAGAAACAATTGTAATCTTATTCTATATAATATAATTTTCAAATTAAACTTTGCTTTATTATTGCCTTAGAATAAGGATTTCCAAGAGTTACGTATTTTCTGCTTCTTTACGAATCAAGGTTTTTACAAAAAGTTATACCTTTTAAAGTTTGATTTGAATTACGTATAAACTTTGAAGTTTTTTACTCGTTATCAACTTTAAACAATAGCAATTCCGCTAAATTTTAGAAAAAAGATTATAAAAACGTTTGGCGGATAGTTTAGACTAAGAAGGTAAAACTTTTTTCTTAACATGTCTTTTCCAGTTTACGATTTTTTTTTACGATCTTTTTCGTTCTTTTCTTAAATATTCAATAAATTGATACAATAAGATAGTTAAGATTAAAATCGTTATACAATAAAAAAAATATAACAAAATATACAGGTATAAAAATATAAAACAAATAAAAGAACGCGGAGACATGCTGTAGACCTTCATATCTAATTATCAAGAACTGCTCGAGAATATTAAATACGCTAAATTATATGAAAGATAAAATTAAAAAACAAACAATGTCCTAGTAATAATTAGCGAGAGCATAAATTTCGTAAGAATTTATAAATAAAGTTGGCATATAGAAATTCATGATACTTTTATATATAAATACAAAAATATTTTAATAAGAGCTGTTTTTATATATGCATAAGATGCGGATCAGATATACAATTATATATTACCTTATGTAATAAGCTTCATATTATTTTTCAGAAGAATTTAAAAATATAAAAAAATGTCTTCAAAAAATAAAATAATTTCTTTTAGTTTTTCTTGAATGAAAGATAATTCCATTCATGGGAAAAATCAAAGTTTTTCAAAACTATTTTGTTTCCAAGAAAAGTTCCTCGAAATGAGATACATGACTTTTTAATATTAGTTATAGAAAAGGTAAAATATAAAAAGTTTTTATCTTTTAAGGTATATAGATTATGAAAAGGAACAGGAGATGCGTTGGTGTTTCATTTGTACATAAAACAAAGTATACTAAAAATATTCAGCTGATAAATATTAAGAATTTTTTTTTGAAATAGTAATGGTTTGGCATAAGCAAATCGATCTTTATAACTGATAAGACAATATGATTGCCATTCTCTTTAACGTGGTTTGTGCAGTAACATGAAATAAAATATTTAGTAAATAAAAATAATCACATAGCAGAAAGCAGAAATTTATATATAGGACGCTAAAGGTCGAGAGGTCCAAGTGATATATTCGAAAAAAATGAGTTATGAGACCTTCTTG
Organism: Hydra vulgaris; assembly: GCF_038396675.1. Taxonomy (NCBI): domain Eukaryota; kingdom Metazoa; phylum Cnidaria; class Hydrozoa; order Anthoathecata; family Hydridae; genus Hydra; species Hydra vulgaris. The sequence continues at coordinate 30,736,481 of NC_088929.1, forward strand.
GCGGTGAAGAGATCCAAGCGATTGTTTTTGCTGGCACCTTAGCTACCTAATAGCATGTAGTTAATAACTGTTACCCAAGAGTGAAAGGTAGTGAGTATGCGCGATCTGTTTTTTAATTTGTAGAACCATAACAAAATGTTGTAATTACACACTAATACAGCAATAAAAACACCAAGACCTCGTTTTTCATCTGATATTTCGTCGAAATGATGCAGTTTTAATTTTCCCGTTTAGAAAAGTTTATTTAAATTTTCTTAAAATGTTGATTTTATTATGAAGGTAATATATTTAAATGCAGGATTTAGATCTGTTTATATTGTAGCCTAATCCCTGAATCTTGTCACCGTAAAATAAGGTATTGATCACTCAGAAGTTTTTTAAATTTTTAAATCATTTGTTTTTTACACTTTAATTTTTTATGAACAACATTTCTTGAGGAGTTTTTTATTTCAATAAACTGAACTTTAACGTAAGTTCAATCAAAAATATTTTATCGTGATATTTTTAAGGGACGCATTGTCCCAAGTCGAGGCAGCTTTTTTTTTTCTACTTATCTTTGTGTTTTTATCAAAGTTTTGGAAAATTTTGTAATAAATTTAATTTAGTACCTAATGCGTATCAAGGGGACCGCAGTTGCTAAGCAGTGAGAGGTTTATTAGGATCCCAGCAAACCCTGATATGTTTTTAAAAAGTTCTATACAATTATATACATATTAACATTTAACAATATATACTATTATTATGTACGACATTTATATACTTTTATCTCACACAGGTGATTATCAGTTTTCAGTTAGTTATCTAGAGTTTAGACCATATATAGTAGCACATTTACTAGCTTATTTTTTCTTTTTATATTGCTCGTACTTATATTTTTTATCATTTTACTTTATATTTTGTTATCTACTTATTTTATTGATTTTGTATGGTGCGATAATATTAGCCATGGTTGCCTTTAATGAACCAGCGGATCGATATTGACTTGTTTACTCATAGACCATTGTTTTAACATTTGTTTAGTATGACTATAGCGTGAGTTATTGTTCACCTAATCCCTGAGTCCTAAAATTTTCATCCTCCTACAAAATAGTCTTTACATTCATTTATGATTCTAACCCAATCACATCATCTACAATCTACTTCTATTTTCACATCTCCCAGGTCTACGTGACTGGACGGCTCCGTTGGTCACTTTTTGCGACCATTGTGTCGCATAAACAAACACATTTAACAATATGTACTATTATTTACTATTAATTATGTAGTTATGAAATGCAAACCTTTTTTTTTTTTGGAATAATTAAAAAAAAAATGCACGAGCTTAAAGATGGTACAGGTGACTAAAGTTACTACAGTTTTTTCATAGAGTCCCTTACGACTTAAATAAAATAATATTGTTAAAAATACTATTTACATTCATAATATAATAAAAAAAATATAAGCTTTTATAAATATGATCATGAATTCAAGAAAGTAAATCGTAATAATATAATTTTAGCGATTTTCATTCAAATATAATGACAATTTCTTTTAAATTAGAAATTTAACAAAAACTTATAGATCTTTTTCGATAACACCCTCAACCGCATTGGTCTTGGGTTTAACTAACCGCATTGGTCTTCGGTGAATACAGTAAAAAAAAAAAATTTAAAAAGTGAAAAACTAAGGCACATCTTAATTTAGAATCAGTCATATAGTTTCGATTACTATTCTCGTGCATTGAAAATATTTTCTTAATGACAAAGATTTTTTGGTATCCCTATTTGTTATTATTACTATTATTATTATTGTTTTTATTGTTATTATTATTATTATTATTATTATTATTATTAATATTATTTGCTTTTACACCCAATTAATTTGTTACGTTAGTCCGTTTTTAGTTTTTTTTTCAGCTTAGCCCATTACAACCTTTCTAGCTTTGCACGAGGAGAATTAAAATAATATTTTTGGGTTAGTGTGTTTATCAAACATGTGTTATGATTCTATATTTATCAAACACGTGTAATGATTCTACATTAATGAAACATGTGTAATGATTGTATATTTCTCAAACCAGTGTAATGTTTCTAAAACAATTGATGGTGTTTTTTAAATCGTTTCTTTTATAAAAGTTTTACTTAAAAAAATTTACTTAAAAAATTTTGCTGGGTATACTAATGTATACCCAGCAAACATGTTCATCGGAGTTTTGCTTATTGGTTGCTTAGTTGATCATTTGATCCGCCAGTAGTGGCCATTAGACAACCTTTAAACATGGAACATTGAGGCTGCCACTATTGTTTACTAAGTAGCCGATAAGCAAAACTACAGTGAACCCTTTAAAGTGCTTATGTAGGTCGATTGAAATTTTTGTATAGATTTTTAGGTTGGTTAAAGCATGCTTTTTTTGGCCTTAAGTTAGCCCAACAAGTGCTCTTAATTTCATTAGAAACAAAATATGTTTGGTTGAAACTGACTTTAACTTAAATATCAAGTTAAATATTTTTTGAGGAAAAATTTTTAATAGTCTACGAAACATGAATGATCCTGCAACAACTGTTTTTATAGTTTTGTTTCTTTCTCTTCTTTCTTTTTTAAGTAATTTATTTGTTTATTTTTTAATAATCCTCTGATTATCTTTTATTTTTTTGTTGTTATTAATTAAAAAACGCAAACAAGATAATGTTTTCTTCTAAAGTTCTTTGCGATATGTTTTTCAAACAAAAAACGATATGAAAAGATTCTTTTTAATTTAAAGCTTAATTTAAACTTTTTAGAAACCTTTGATACTTATTTGCCTGAATCGTAAGATTGTTATACCTGTCATTCTTGAGCTTCTAAATCAGCAATGTTTGAGAATATAGAGTGACTACAAGTTCTGATGCAGTTTGAATTATGAGGGTGAACGCAGCTAAAAAAAAGTCCACTGATCGATCCAATAAGCCAGAGCTAAGTAGAATGTAATAATCTTGCCTTGTACTATGTATAATGTATTTGTTTCTATGGCATTTCCAACAATAATATATGCATTTTTTTTAAAGTATTAACAAATGACCTCCAAGTATTACAAATAGTCAAAAACTTTGAAAGATCTTTTTAGCTTAAATAATAACAGCTTTTTCAAACCACAATTTTATTTTTATGTTCAAGTGTTAATAATTATATTTATGATTTCCTGGGTGTAGTACTTCGTATGTAAGTTTAAGAATTTTCTTAAAACCAAACTTTTTTTCCGTGAAGTTAGTTCTAATGTCTTTGACTAAATGGACAATATCATTTAGCAAATAAGTATTTTTTCGTAATTTTGTGAGCCATTTTTAATGTTTTTTGATTCAGAATTGAAAATTATCATAAAAAGTTTTCATTATAATGCTGGTAAATGCATTATTGGGATGATTGTTACTATACCCCGCGCTGTGAAATATCCCGTCTTATAATAAAGACGCTTATTTATAACACGGTTATAAAAATAACAAACAAAGAAGTGTTAGCTTGTTTAACTAGAATATTTAAAAAAATAAAGCAAATAACGATGGTCAGTTATTTCGAAGGTCCCATTTTTCCCAATGGAAAAATTCCACACATAAAACTCCAATGGTCTTTTATCCGACCATAACTGTAACTTTAATGAAATTTACAAAAATACACTGATAAACAAGCTGTGGAAATCTTATATGTCGTTTATATATTCTAATGCAGTTTTTAGTGCTGATTTCAAATATGAAAACCATTTTTTTGTATCGCGTCAGGTTTTCGAGATATTCGTAAAATTGTATTTCTATGTTATTACAAAGCGTAGAAATATATATATTTTTTTTTTGTTATTTTTTTTTTTGTTTATATATATATTCTAAAAAGGTTTAAATATTTTTATCATTATTTAAATTTAAATTGAATTACAAGTTAATATCATGGCTTTCAGAGGCTGTATTAATTCAAAAGATATGTTTTGTTATGTCTTGTTATATCTAACAAAAAAAAACCATCGGAAAACGTTTACATCATTTCTAAAAAAAGCGTATGAATTATATTTGATTCAAAAGTAAATTTGGATAAGGCTTGGGCACCAAATTTTATCTGCTCAGCATGTGCATGCAACTTGTGTGGTTGGATAAGAAAAGCAAAAAAAACAATCATTTTTTATTTGTGTTCCAATGATATGGCGGGAGTCTAGCAACCATACTACGGATTGTTATTTCTGTTCTGTAAATATTGCTGGTTTTTCATATAGAACTCGATTGTCTGTTAAATATCCTGAAGTGGCACCAGTTTCAAAGCTAATACTTCATAATCCTGCCGCTTTACCAATACCTACTGCACCTACTGAATATAATATCAATGTAGAAATGTTAGACGAATTTTAAATTAAGTCTTCCGTCTAGCTCAGACTCTGATTACAATGAGCATGACAAAAACGTCCATTAAATTAATAAAGCAAATAACAAGTCTGCAAATTTTGAAGATGTGGTTAGAAATTGCATAAATGCCAATAGAGATATGGGATGCAACATGTTACTCATAATTCATCGCCTTGGTTCGCACCCTAATTTCTTTCCAAAAAATCTTGTTTCTGTAAGCGACATGGTGAACGCTTTCATCACGATATAATGGTAATGGAGTCGCGTTATCAAGGTCGTTGGAGTGCAACAATGTTAGCGGATTACTGCTGGACACTTCAATGCGATTTGCCGAATGTTCGTCACAAGTGTAAATCCAAAGCCAAAAAATTTAAACCAGACAATATTTATTAATATTAAAAATTATTTTTAATATAAAAAAAAATGCGTTTTTATTTGTCTTTAATCAAATTTAAAAATAAAAAAAAGTTTATATATAACACAATTATAGTTAAAAAACCACTTTTAGGATTTAACTAGCTACGTTTTAAATTTATAATCACGAAGTTAAATAAATTATTTAAAACAATTATAATATTTTACGTAATTTTTAAAAAATAAAATATAATATTAAAATAATGATATATTAATAACTTAAATTGCTTAAAATTATATTAAATTATACATGTAAATCATTATAGTAATATGTCACTATAGTGACATATTACATGTCACTATAGTGACATATTACATATGTCACTATAGTGCATGTTAAATCAATTTTAATATGATATAATACATGGAAATCTTTATATATAAAGATTTCCATGTATTATATCATATTAAAATTGATTTAACATGCATAAATGCGTTATGCCCTATATCTCAAAAACTGAGAGTGATAGAAAGAAATGGTTTGCATATTTGAAATCAGCATATTTAATTTGTCTTAAAAAACCACCTAGCTAACAAGATTTCCACACAAAAATTTAATTTGTTTATCAGTGATATTAATGTAATTCAACAACTTTTTTTTTTTTTTGTAATTATTTATTTTGCAGTTTAAAAATGTTTACATTGCAAATACATTTATATAAACTATTGGCTGGAGCAAGAAGAAGAACATTTATATAAACTATTGGCTGGAGCAAGAAGAAGAACATTTATATAAACTATGGCTGGAGCAAGAAGAAGGCGTATATAGCCTTATCGCCGAGCCCCATTTAAAAAAAATAATAGCAATAAATTCTACTTTACCCTAACGTAAAAATATATATAAAATAACAAATAGAAATGAAAACCGAAAATAATTAATATAATTTTTTTTTTTTTTTTTTTTTTTTATTTTTTAAATTTCTTAAATATTTTTAAAATTAAAAGTTAAGTTATAATAATATAAACAATTACAAGTAAGGATTTTTACTATAAATAATAAAAAAAAAAGAATGCGGAGACTCGTAGAAGACCTTAAGGTCTTGTCGTCGAGAACCGCTGCAAATTCGTTACAAATTTACGTGTTACATATTTTAAAATAAATAAAAAAAAAACTGTGTTTAACAATATTAGAAAAAAAAACATAATTTAAATAAAAAATAGAAATTTTCAAATAAATTTCCTATTAAAAGTATAAAAGTATATTTTATTATTTCAAAAATTAAACCGTCTTTATATCTTTGATCTAGAAATGAAGACGAAGATAAAAGTGAAGGTGGATATGGAGGATATGGTGGATATGGTTACGGAAAAAGACAAACGTAAGAATTTGAGAACTTTTTTTTGACTAATTCTTAGGAAGAATGAAACTATAAGTAACGCATATTTTTTTTTTTTTTTTTACCTTATTATAGAGAACGAGATGGGGGATACGGAGGCGGATACGGAGGTGGATATGGTTACGGAAAAAAAGAGATGTAAGCTTTTATTACATTCTGCTATATTTTATATTATTGGTAATAATATCGACATAACATTTAAAGAACAATGCTGGAACGTACTTTGCTGCCTTGTATTGTACTTTTACCTATATTTTATGTAATAATTGGGTTATTAAAAGAATCCAACAATTGAGTTTTATTTGTGATTTAGAAATGAAGTAGCTGATCCTAGGGGAGGTGGTAGCAGAAGTGGTGGAGGCGGTGGCGGTGGCGGAGGTGGCGGTAGCAGAAGTGGTGGAGGCGGTGGTGGCGGTGGTGGAGGTAGCAGAAGTGGTGGAGGCGGTGGCGGTGGCGGTGGTGGCGGTAGCAGAAGTGGAGGAGGAGGCGGTGGTGGTGGTGGTGGTGGTGGTAGTAGAAGCAGAGGCAGAGGCAAATAATAACGTAAGCGATGTTTATTTAAAAACTTTATTTTTTTTGTTATTTAAACTTTCGGTAAGTTCTCTAATATTTTTAACGTTTTTTGTTTTAGGGTTGAAAGAAGACAGCATTCAAGTTTATTTTGCAAGAAACAATTGTAATCTTATTCTATATAATATAATTTTCAAATTAAACTTTGCTTTATTATTGCCTTAGAATAAGGATTTCCAAGAGTTACGTATTTTCTGCTTCTTTACGAATCAAGGTTTTTACAAAAAGTTATACCTTTTAAAGTTTGATTTGAATTACGTATAAACTTTGAAGTTTTTTACTCGTTATCAACTTTAAACAATAGCAATTCCGCTAAATTTTAGAAAAAAGATTATAAAAACGTTTGGCGGATAGTTTAGACTAAGAAGGTAAAACTTTTTTCTTAACATGTCTTTTCCAGTTTACGATTTTTTTTTACGATCTTTTTCGTTCTTTTCTTAAATATTCAATAAATTGATACAATAAGATAGTTAAGATTAAAATCGTTATACAATAAAAAAAATATAACAAAATATACAGGTATAAAAATATAAAACAAATAAAAGAACGCGGAGACATGCTGTAGACCTTCATATCTAATTATCAAGAACTGCTCGAGAATATTAAATACGCTAAATTATATGAAAGATAAAATTAAAAAACAAACAATGTCCTAGTAATAATTAGCGAGAGCATAAATTTCGTAAGAATTTATAAATAAAGTTGGCATATAGAAATTCATGATACTTTTATATATAAATACAAAAATATTTTAATAAGAGCTGTTTTTATATATGCATAAGATGCGGATCAGATATACAATTATATATTACCTTATGTAATAAGCTTCATATTATTTTTCAGAAGAATTTAAAAATATAAAAAAATGTCTTCAAAAAATAAAATAATTTCTTTTAGTTTTTCTTGAATGAAAGATAATTCCATTCATGGGAAAAATCAAAGTTTTTCAAAACTATTTTGTTTCCAAGAAAAGTTCCTCGAAATGAGATACATGACTTTTTAATATTAGTTATAGAAAAGGTAAAATATAAAAAGTTTTTATCTTTTAAGGTATATAGATTATGAAAAGGAACAGGAGATGCGTTGGTGTTTCATTTGTACATAAAACAAAGTATACTAAAAATATTCAGCTGATAAATATTAAGAATTTTTTTTTGAAATAGTAATGGTTTGGCATAAGCAAATCGATCTTTATAACTGATAAGACAATATGATTGCCATTCTCTTTAACGTGGTTTGTGCAGTAACATGAAATAAAATATTTAGTAAATAAAAATAATCACATAGCAGAAAGCAGAAATTTATATATAGGACGCTAAAGGTCGAGAGGTCCAAGTGATATATTCGAAAAAAATGAGTTATGAGACCTTCTTGGCGGTGAAGAGATCCAAGCGATTGTTTTTGCTGGCACCTTAGCTACCTAATAGCATGTAGTTAATAACTGTTACCCAAGAGTGAAAGGTAGTGAGTATGCGCGATCTGTTTTTTAATTTGTAGAACCATAACAAAATGTTGTAATTACACACTAATACAGCAATAAAAACACCAAGACCTCGTTTTTCATCTGATATTTCGTCGAAATGATGCAGTTTTAATTTTCCCGTTTAGAAAAGTTTATTTAAATTTTCTTAAAATGTTGATTTTATTATGAAGGTAATATATTTAAATGCAGGATTTAGATCTGTTTATATTGTAGCCTAATCCCTGAATCTTGTCACCGTAAAATAAGGTATTGATCACTCAGAAGTTTTTTAAATTTTTAAATCATTTGTTTTTTACACTTTAATTTTTTATGAACAACATTTCTTGAGGAGTTTTTTATTTCAATAAACTGAACTTTAACGTAAGTTCAATCAAAAATATTTTATCGTGATATTTTTAAGGGACGCATTGTCCCAAGTCGAGGCAGCTTTTTTTTTTCTACTTATCTTTGTGTTTTTATCAAAGTTTTGGAAAATTTTGTAATAAATTTAATTTAGTACCTAATGCGTATCAAGGGGACCGCAGTTGCTAAGCAGTGAGAGGTTTATTAGGATCCCAGCAAACCCTGATATGTTTTTAAAAAGTTCTATACAATTATATACATATTAACATTTAACAATATATACTATTATTATGTACGACATTTATATACTTTTATCTCACACAGGTGATTATCAGTTTTCAGTTAGTTATCTAGAGTTTAGACCATATATAGTAGCACATTTACTAGCTTATTTTTTCTTTTTATATTGCTCGTACTTATATTTTTTATCATTTTACTTTATATTTTGTTATCTACTTATTTTATTGATTTTGTATGGTGCGATAATATTAGCCATGGTTGCCTTTAATGAACCAGCGGATCGATATTGACTTGTTTACTCATAGACCATTGTTTTAACATTTGTTTAGTATGACTATAGCGTGAGTTATTGTTCACCTAATCCCTGAGTCCTAAAATTTTCATCCTCCTACAAAATAGTCTTTACATTCATTTATGATTCTAACCCAATCACATCATCTACAATCTACTTCTATTTTCACATCTCCCAGGTCTACGTGACTGGACGGCTCCGTTGGTCACTTTTTGCGACCATTGTGTCGCATAAACAAACACATTTAACAATATGTACTATTATTTACTATTAATTATGTAGTTATGAAATGCAAACCTTTTTTTTTTTTGGAATAATTAAAAAAAAAATGCACGAGCTTAAAGATGGTACAGGTGACTAAAGTTACTACAGTTTTTTCATAGAGTCCCTTACGACTTAAATAAAATAATATTGTTAAAAATACTATTTACATTCATAATATAATAAAAAAAATATAAGCTTTTATAAATATGATCATGAATTCAAGAAAGTAAATCGTAATAATATAATTTTAGCGATTTTCATTCAAATATAATGACAATTTCTTTTAAATTAGAAATTTAACAAAAACTTATAGATCTTTTTCGATAACACCCTCAACCGCATTGGTCTTGGGTTTAACTAACCGCATTGGTCTTCGGTGAATACAGTAAAAAAAAAAAATTTAAAAAGTGAAAAACTAAGGCACATCTTAATTTAGAATCAGTCATATAGTTTCGATTACTATTCTCGTGCATTGAAAATATTTTCTTAATGACAAAGATTTTTTGGTATCCCTATTTGTTATTATTACTATTATTATTATTGTTTTTATTGTTATTATTATTATTATTATTATTATTATTATTAATATTATTTGCTTTTACACCCAATTAATTTGTTACGTTAGTCCGTTTTTAGTTTTTTTTTCAGCTTAGCCCATTACAACCTTTCTAGCTTTGCACGAGGAGAATTAAAATAATATTTTTGGGTTAGTGTGTTTATCAAACATGTGTTATGATTCTATATTTATCAAACACGTGTAATGATTCTACATTAATGAAACATGTGTAATGATTGTATATTTCTCAAACCAGTGTAATGTTTCTAAAACAATTGATGGTGTTTTTTAAATCGTTTCTTTTATAAAAGTTTTACTTAAAAAAATTTACTTAAAAAATTTTGCTGGGTATACTAATGTATACCCAGCAAACATGTTCATCGGAGTTTTGCTTATTGGTTGCTTAGTTGATCATTTGATCCGCCAGTAGTGGCCATTAGACAACCTTTAAACATGGAACATTGAGGCTGCCACTATTGTTTACTAAGTAGCCGATAAGCAAAACTACAGTGAACCCTTTAAAGTGCTTATGTAGGTCGATTGAAATTTTTGTATAGATTTTTAGGTTGGTTAAAGCATGCTTTTTTTGGCCTTAAGTTAGCCCAACAAGTGCTCTTAATTTCATTAGAAACAAAATATGTTTGGTTGAAACTGACTTTAACTTAAATATCAAGTTAAATATTTTTTGAGGAAAAATTTTTAATAGTCTACGAAACATGAATGATCCTGCAACAACTGTTTTTATAGTTTTGTTTCTTTCTCTTCTTTCTTTTTTAAGTAATTTATTTGTTTATTTTTTAATAATCCTCTGATTATCTTTTATTTTTTTGTTGTTATTAATTAAAAAACGCAAACAAGATAATGTTTTCTTCTAAAGTTCTTTGCGATATGTTTTTCAAACAAAAAACGATATGAAAAGATTCTTTTTAATTTAAAGCTTAATTTAAACTTTTTAGAAACCTTTGATACTTATTTGCCTGAATCGTAAGATTGTTATACCTGTCATTCTTGAGCTTCTAAATCAGCAATGTTTGAGAATATAGAGTGACTACAAGTTCTGATGCAGTTTGAATTATGAGGGTGAACGCAGCTAAAAAAAAGTCCACTGATCGATCCAATAAGCCAGAGCTAAGTAGAATGTAATAATCTTGCCTTGTACTATGTATAATGTATTTGTTTCTATGGCATTTCCAACAATAATATATGCATTTTTTTTAAAGTATTAACAAATGACCTCCAAGTATTACAAATAGTCAAAAACTTTGAAAGATCTTTTTAGCTTAAATAATAACAGCTTTTTCAAACCACAATTTTATTTTTATGTTCAAGTGTTAATAATTATATTTATGATTTCCTGGGTGTAGTACTTCGTATGTAAGTTTAAGAATTTTCTTAAAACCAAACTTTTTTTCCGTGAAGTTAGTTCTAATGTCTTTGACTAAATGGACAATATCATTTAGCAAATAAGTATTTTTTCGTAATTTTGTGAGCCATTTTTAATGTTTTTTGATTCAGAATTGAAAATTATCATAAAAAGTTTTCATTATAATGCTGGTAAATGCATTATTGGGATGATTGTTACTATACCCCGCGCTGTGAAATATCCCGTCTTATAATAAAGACGCTTATTTATAACACGGTTATAAAAATAACAAACAAAGAAGTGTTAGCTTGTTTAACTAGAATATTTAAAAAAATAAAGCAAATAACGATGGTCAGTTATTTCGAAGGTCCCATTTTTCCCAATGGAAAAATTCCACACATAAAACTCCAATGGTCTTTTATCCGACCATAACTGTAACTTTAATGAAATTTACAAAAATACACTGATAAACAAGCTGTGGAAATCTTATATGTCGTTTATATATTCTAATGCAGTTTTTAGTGCTGATTTCAAATATGAAAACCATTTTTTTGTATCGCGTCAGGTTTTCGAGATATTCGTAAAATTGTATTTCTATGTTATTACAAAGCGTAGAAATATATATATTTTTTTTTTGTTATTTTTTTTTTTGTTTATATATATATTCTAAAAAGGTTTAAATATTTTTATCATTATTTAAATTTAAATTGAATTACAAGTTAATATCATGGCTTTCAGAGGCTGTATTAATTCAAAAGATATGTTTTGTTATGTCTTGTTATATCTAACAAAAAAAAACCATCGGAAAACGTTTACATCATTTCTAAAAAAAGCGTATGAATTATATTTGATTCAAAAGTAAATTTGGATAAGGCTTGGGCACCAAATTTTATCTGCTCAGCATGTGCATGCAACTTGTGTGGTTGGATAAGAAAAGCAAAAAAAACAATCATTTTTTATTTGTGTTCCAATGATATGGCGGGAGTCTAGCAACCATACTACGGATTGTTATTTCTGTTCTGTAAATATTGCTGGTTTTTCATATAGAACTCGATTGTCTGTTAAATATCCTGAAGTGGCACCAGTTTCAAAGCTAATACTTCATAATCCTGCCGCTTTACCAATACCTACTGCACCTACTGAATATAATATCAATGTAGAAATGTTAGACGAATTTTAAATTAAGTCTTCCGTCTAGCTCAGACTCTGATTACAATGAGCATGACAAAAACGTCCATTAAATTAATAAAGCAAATAACAAGTCTGCAAATTTTGAAGATGTGGTTAGAAATTGCATAAATGCCAATAGAGATATGGGATGCAACATGTTACTCATAATTCATCGCCTTGGTTCGCACCCTAATTTCTTTCCAAAAAATCTTGTTTCTGTAAGCGACATGGTGAACGCTTTCATCACGATATAATGGTAATGGAGTCGCGTTATCAAGGTCGTTGGAGTGCAACAATGTTAGCGGATTACTGCTGGACACTTCAATGCGATTTGCCGAATGTTCGTCACAAGTGTAAATCCAAAGCCAAAAAATTTAAACCAGACAATATTTATTAATATTAAAAATTATTTTTAATATAAAAAAAAATGCGTTTTTATTTGTCTTTAATCAAATTTAAAAATAAAAAAAAGTTTATATATAACACAATTATAGTTAAAAAACCACTTTTAGGATTTAACTAGCTACGTTTTAAATTTATAATCACGAAGTTAAATAAATTATTTAAAACAATTATAATATTTTACGTAATTTTTAAAAAATAAAATATAATATTAAAATAATGATATATTAATAACTTAAATTGCTTAAAATTATATTAAATTATACATGTAAATCATTATAGTAATATGTCACTATAGTGACATATTACATGTCACTATAGTGACATATTACATATGTCACTATAGTGCATGTTAAATCAATTTTAATATGATATAATACATGGAAATCTTTATATATAAAGATTTCCATGTATTATATCATATTAAAATTGATTTAACATGCATAAATGCGTTATGCCCTATATCTCAAAAACTGAGAGTGATAGAAAGAAATGGTTTGCATATTTGAAATCAGCATATTTAATTTGTCTTAAAAAACCACCTAGCTAACAAGATTTCCACACAAAAATTTAATTTGTTTATCAGTGATATTAATGTAATTCAACAACTTTTTTTTTTTTTTGTAATTATTTATTTTGCAGTTTAAAAATGTTTACATTGCAAATACATTTATATAAACTATTGGCTGGAGCAAGAAGAAGAACATTTATATAAACTATTGGCTGGAGCAAGAAGAAGAACATTTATATAAACTATGGCTGGAGCAAGAAGAAGGCGTATATAGCCTTATCGCCGAGCCCCATTTAAAAAAAATAATAGCAATAAATTCTACTTTACCCTAACGTAAAAATATATATAAAATAACAAATAGAAATGAAAACCGAAAATAATTAATATAATTTTTTTTTTTTTTTTTTTTTTTTCTTTTTTACATTTCTTCAATATTTATAAAATTACAAGTTAAGATATAATAATATAAACAATTACAAGTAAGGATTTTTACTATAAATAATAAAAAAAAAAGAATGCGGAGACTCGTAGAAGACCTTAAGGTCTTGTCGTCGAGAACCGCTGCAAATTCGTTACAAATTTACGTGTTACATATTTTAAAATAAATAAAAAAAAAACTGTGTTTAACAATATTAGAAAAAAAAACATAATTTAAATAAAAAATAGAAATTTTCAAATAAATTTCCTATTAAAAGTATAAAAGTATATTTTATTATTTCAAAAATTAAACCGTCTTTATATCTTTGATCTAGAAATGAAGACGAAGATAAAAGTGAAGGTGGATATGGAGGATATGGTGGATATGGTTACGGAAAAAGACAAACGTAAGAATTTGAGAACTTTTTTTTGACTAATTCTTAGGAAGAATGAAACTATAAGTAACGCATATTTTTTTTTTTTTTTTACCTTATTATAGAGAACGAGATGGGGGATACGGAGGCGGATACGGAGGTGGATATGGTTACGGAAAAAAAGAGATGTAAGCTTTTATTACATTCTGCTATATTTTATATTATTGGTAATAATATCGACATAACATTTAAAGAACAATGCTGGAACGTACTTTGCTGCCTTGTATTGTACTTTTACCTATATTTTATGTAATAATTGGGTTATTAAAAGAATCCAACAATTGAGTTTTATTTGTGATTTAGAAATGAAGTAGCTGATCCTAGGGGAGGTGGTAGCAGAAGTGGTGGAGGCGGTGGCGGTGGCGGAGGTGGCGGTAGCAGAAGTGGTGGAGGCGGTGGCGGTGGCGGTGGTGGCGGTAGCAGAAGTGGAGGAGGAGGCGGTGGTGGTGGTGGTGGTGGTGGTAGTAGAAGCAGAGGCAGAGGCAAATAATAACGTAAGCGATGTTTATTTAAAAACTTTATTTTTTTTGTTATTTAAACTTTCGGTAAGTTCTCTAATATTTTTAACGTTTTTTGTTTTAGGGTTGAAAGAAGACAGCATTCAAGTTTATTTTGCAAGAAACAATTGTAATCTTATTCTATATAATATAATTTTCAAATTAAACTTTGCTTTATTATTGCCTTAGAATAAGGATTTCCAAGAGTTACGTATTTTCTGCTTCTTTACGAATCAAGGTTTTTACAAAAAGTTATACCTTTTAAAGTTTGATTTGAATTACGTATAAACTTTGAAGTTTTTTACTCGTTATCAACTTTAAACAATAGCAATTCCGCTAAATTTTAGAAAAAAGATTATAAAAACGTTTGGCGGATAGTTTAGACTAAGAAGGTAAAACTTTTTTCTTAACATGTCTTTTCCAGTTTACGATTTTTTTTTACGATCTTTTTCGTTCTTTTCTTAAATATTCAATAAATTGATACAATAAGATAGTTAAGATTAAAATCGTTATACAATAAAAAAAATATAACAAAATATACAGGTATAAAAATATAAAACAAATAAAAGAACGCGGAGACATGCTGTAGACCTTCATATCTAATTATCAAGAACTGCTCGAGAATATTAAATACGCTAAATTATATGAAAGATAAAATTAAAAAACAAACAATGTCCTAGTAATAATTAGCGAGAGCATAAATTTCGTAAGAATTTATAAATAAAGTTGGCATATAGAAATTCATGATACTTTTATATATAAATACAAAAATATTTTAATAAGAGCTGTTTTTATATATGCATAAGATGCGGATCAGATATACAATTATATATTACCTTATGTAATAAGCTTCATATTATTTTTCAGAAGAATTTAAAAATATAAAAAAATGTCTTCAAAAAATAAAATAATTTCTTTTAGTTTTTCTTGAATGAAAGATAATTCCATTCATGGGAAAAATCAAAGTTTTTCAAAACTATTTTGTTTCCAAGAAAAGTTCCTCGAAATGAGATACATGACTTTTTAATATTAGTTATAGAAAAGGTAAAATATAAAAAGTTTTTATCTTTTAAGGTATATAGATTATGAAAAGGAACAGGAGATGCGTTGGTGTTTCATTTGTACATAAAACAAAGTATACTAAAAATATTCAGCTGATAAATATTAAGAATTTTTTTTTGAAATAGTAATGGTTTGGCATAAGCAAATCGATCTTTATAACTGATAAGACAATATGATTGCCATTCTCTTTAACGTGGTTTGTGCAGTAACATGAAATAAAATATTTAGTAAATAAAAATAATCACATAGCAGAAAGCAGAAATTTATATATAGGACGCTAAAGGTCGAGAGGTCCAAGTGATATATTCGAAAAAAATGAGTTATGAGACCTTCTTGGCGGTGAAGAGATCCAAGTGATTGTTTTTGCTGGCACCTTAGCTACCTAATAGCATGAAGTTAATAACTGTTACCCAAGAGTGAAAGGTAGTGAGTATGCGCGATCTGTTTTTTAATTTGTAGAACCATAACAAAATGTTGTAATTACACACTAATATAGCAATAAAAGCATAAAGACCTTGTTTTTCATCTGATATTTCGTCGAAAAGATGCAATTTCAATTTTCCCGTTTAGAAAAATTTATTAGAATTTTCTCAAAATATTGATTTTATTACTTTTTCTTCTTAATAGAGATTAAGGGACCGATTAACGTGTTTTCATATCTGCCTTTAAATATTCTGCGTCAACAGATGCAATGACTTAGAAATATAGCTATAGGCTTATTTTATTTATTCTCAATAATTTAACATTACAAACTAATAATAATTCGAAATTTTTTGTTAAGTTAAATATTTTTTCAATTTAATCGACCATTAAAAGAATTGGACCCCAAATAACCACTTATGTATAATTATTTTGTATCACAATTTCATTGTACTAAAATAAAAATGTTTGTGAAATAATTTTTTTTTCAGAAATCTTTTCTAAAAATATTCAAACTTGAATTTTAAATTAAAATTTTTAGAAATCTTTTTTTAAAAATATCTAAACGTGAATTAATGTGCATTAATCATTTATGTACATTGGTTTGCGTTTGGATATATTAAAAAAAAAACAATTTCTGAAAATTTATATTTTTAAATTTCAATTTAGATATTTTGAAAATAGATTTATGGAAAAAAAATATATATATAATTCAAAAACAACTTTTATTTCTGCACATTGAAATAATTATACAAAACAAATAGTTAAACAAAATGTATTTGTATAATTACACTATATAACTAATTTTCACTTTAGTTCTGTTTCAGGGTTGAAAGTGAGTTTTCCGAACCTGTAAGGTCTGGAATTGAAAGGAAATCACTGTTATTCCAGAAAAACTTTTGAGACCGGAACAATGAAATTTGGAAAATCGCTTGTTTTTGAGTAAATTCTCGATTTGCTTTCAATGCCGAGCTTCCTCCTATAATGTTCCAAAACAACTAGAGTAGTCCAGATATTTCTACAGTTCTCCTAAACACTCCAGAACTTTTAAGACACTCTCAGAACTTTCTAGAACGTTTTTGAACGTTTCAAAAGTAGCTGTTCAGTATAAAAGCACAGGTGTCTCAAACCAAGACTTTAATTTGTGCTATTGCAGACTGAAAGGATTGTAGTTGTAGAAATTTATATATATCGCACAGACGTAGATATGAGGTTATA
Organism: Hydra vulgaris; assembly: GCF_038396675.1. Lineage (NCBI taxonomy): Eukaryota > Metazoa > Cnidaria > Hydrozoa > Anthoathecata > Hydridae > Hydra > Hydra vulgaris. The sequence goes on from NC_088929.1 coordinate 30,753,813, forward strand.
TTAAGAGATATATTAAGATACATTAAGAGGTTGTTTGCATCCAGCTGATTCATTCTGCTACGTGTGTAGACAATTTATTAAGACAAGAGCGAAAAAGTATTCCCTGAAAGTAAGCCGTGTAACATGTGAGGCCTACAGTGCATATTTCGGCGTGCCGTTCGGGGACCAAGTAAAATCTTGCTCACAGCATTTCACCTGTTACTATTGCAAGAAAACACTTGAGGGTAAACTAAACAGTTGCTTTTCGCTTAGATGTGTTTTACTTAATTTTCATAAAATTTCAATGCTTTAGATTCATTTTAAGGAGATGTACTTTGTAAAGGTCTGCGTCTCGTAAAAAATTTATTTCAATACCAATACCAAGACAATTCCATTATAGTCTCGAAATGATTCAAGACATATCAATACTTTTTCAAAGTGGCCTTGTTACATAAAAATAATTTCAAAAAAGACTTTTCAAGACCAAAAATCAAGTCTTGAAATTATTCTACAAGACTTCAACTGCTTTTTTCTTTTAAAAATTTGGAAAGCAATTAGTTTTTTTCTCAAAATATTTATTTACCATATTTTTTCACAAAAAAATCATAGAACTGTGTTCAGTATGTAAATGTTTAGTTTTAACTTGAACTAATTAACATTCTTATCACTGATTAATGGTTGATGAATCAGTACTTGAACCAGGGATGACATTATTTTCATGGAGATGCATAGCTTCATCAAACTTATCTTTGGAGATAAGCTTCCATTGACGAGTTTCAACACGGTCAAAATTTTGCTAAATATAAAGAAGTTTATCAACTTTTTCAGGCTGAAGTCTAGTTCTCTTGCACCAAACAATGTTTCCACATGAAGAAAAAGCCCGTTCGAAAGAAGATGATGATGCTGGAATGCAAATCCAATGCCTAGCAACAGCTGAAAGAAGTAGAAGCTTCAACTCATTTGCTTTCCACCAGTTTAAAATGTTGTTTAAGCCATCAACTTTTGTTGGTTTTGGCATGGATTTGTACTCATCCTATTCAGTCTAAATTGAAGATTTGACCACGATGGGCTGTATCTGAGATTCTTGAAGTTCTTGTGAGAGCAAATGTCTTTAAGGGATCTTCTTCTTCATCGGTTTTAACCTGATTTACTTAGGCTGAAAATTAAATAAAACCTGAATTGATTTTTTTAATCAAACTTTTTTTGCTATGACAGTTCAATTAAATTTTTGGAAGCAATTTATTTTTATTTTAATGATGACCCCTTAGCACAAGGTTAAATTTGTGAACTCATCATAGAAGTCTTTCAGGTTGATTAGTCTAGTCTTGATTTAAAAAATACCAAGAAAAGTCTTGTTATATCTTGAATTACTAGTTATTTTTATAAGGTTGGTTTTGATTCATTCAAGACTTTTCAAGACAAGACTGAAATGGTCTTATCTCGTCTTGTCTTGGTATTGTCTTGTCTTGCTCAAATGAGTTTAACAAGGCTTTTTATTTCAAGACGCAGACCCTTAGTAATTAGGTCATTTCAAGTATTTGTAATTTACAAAGTTTTGTCATAAGTTGTGTACTGTGGGCAAATACGTTCCATCTTGAAGTCGTTTCATATTTTGAAATTTCCTGACCTCAAATTATTATAATTCTTATGTATTAGTAAGTGCTTTGTAACAGATTGGTACCGAAGAGAAAAGTGAGCCATCAACTTTGCTATCCCGCGACTTTGGCAAGAGCCGACGGTTCACTCAAGCAACTGCTCCATCTGCATGGTATTATTCAAAAATTGTCGCACGAGCAAAAATACCACTCAGATTGTTTCGAACATACCTTTTTCCATTGTACCAATACCACAAAGCCCCGAACTGTCTGTTCCGACTCCTCCTAGGCGACATCGGCAATCTAGTGGAGACATCACCAAGTTGGATAGCAATGCAGATACTGGAGATATTAAGTAAGATTCCGCAGATAAAGTTGCGGATTGAAATCGTACTTCCCTAACCAGAAAGACGTGAACGATTTAATTAGGGACCACGGATTTACAAAATCGAATGCTGAGCGTCTAATATTCATGCTCAAAATGTGGAATTTGTTTGATGATAAGGGTTTAAATTAATGGTATAGCGTACAAGTTACAGATTAAAGGAAGCAGCATCAAAGGTTCTTCAACTTCTTTAGTCAACGTAATGTGCTTCTGGAATAATGTTGCCTGTCTATTTCAGGCTATAGGTATTGCACATAATCCTTTTGAATGGCGCCTATTCAAAGACAGTTTATCCCGGAGCCACAAGGCCGTGTTTCTTTACAATGGAAACAAATACCCAACTCTCCAGATGGCCCACTCTGTTCATCTCAAAGAGGACTAAACCAGTGTTAAATTTTGGTAAAGTTTAAATTAATTTTTGTTTTGAGTTAATGTTTTGACAGCTACGGATGGGAGGTTATCGGTGACTTAAAAATGGTATTATTCCTCATGGGTCTTCAAGGAGGTTTCAAGAAATTTCTTTGTTCCTGTGGGACAGCCATGACATTAAGACGCATTATTACATAATGGACTTGCCACAACGGACCGAGTTTGATATACCTCACAAAGTGCGTATGCCATCGCTACACATCAAGTTATGCCTTGTTAAGCAACTAGCCATTGTTCTTGGCAAGAGAAACCGGTATGGAGCAATTTTGTTGCAGTTGTTCAGGGCTCCCTATGTAATAAATAAGCTGAAAACTATGTGTAGTTGTTTTCTTGCGCAATTTTTGTTTTTACCTGATCATAATGACGAAAATTAAAAAAAATTGCTCTATTTTCACAAAAAAAGGAGTTTTCTTTGTGCTGTTGTCGTGTTAGCAAAGTCTGTGCTTAATGAAGTCATTTTTCCACATACTTTAGACTTAAGCAATTGAAATATAAAACTTAAAAGCCAGGAAAAAAATTTTGTGCATAGTGTTATTTGTTATTTCAGTTATTATGAGAACTGAAGTTTATCAGCGCACTCCTTCTCTTTCACACACATTAGTGAGTTACTCTAAGAAAAATTAAAAAAAAAATTAAAATAATAGTATATATCAGAATATGCATCAAAATATATAAGAACATCACAAAACAGCATAGACAAGTCATTTCTTAAATTGAACTAGTTAACAATTAAAGAAATGTAAAGGTAACTTTAGACTGTCTAGCTACACTACGTCTGCTTAACTGAAATTAACGTTTATCACAACTTAACTTAATATAAATACGTTTTTTATCAAATAATGGACATTCGACTGATGTAGTATGGGGTTTTCTTAACTTAAATCCACAAAACAATTTAGAAAAACCAATTATATTAAAGTCTGAATAAGAATCCACAACAATTAAATCTTTATTACTGCTAACAAAACATTTGCAAACTTGACAACTGTGCTGTTTTATACCACGAACCTTTGCAATATATTTTTGAAGTTAATTTTTTTATAGCAATCTTGTATTTTTAACACAAGCAGATGCAAATCTACTTTAAGTCATTTTAAGATTTTTATTTTAAGTTAGAAGAACTCCTCCTGTTTTAGCCTTATACTCATAGTCATCAGTCATAGTCATACCTAGTCCACTTGTAGTCTCTTGTCGAGAACTTAAAGTGTTACAACGTTTGTATAGTGACTTATTTTTAGAATTCAAATCCATATTTTTAGTTTCAAACTTTAATACCGGCATATAGATTTTCTCCAGTTGTTTTACATTATTTTTATTCTTAAGACTTTAATTGGTAAACATGAATACTTAACCTCTGACTTCTATTTATATATAGCAGACGTAACCCTTGATTCCTATTTATATATAATAGACACACTTGCCTCAAAAACGAAACATCCGTGGTTCAAACCCTACCTCTAGGCAAGTTTTGTAATATCTGTTGGGAAGGAGGCGTTAATTTCCTATTAAATGCTTTTTCTCAGTTCTCTGTGATAAGACCGTAAGAACGTTCTTATCACAGAGAACTGAGAACTTTTTCTCAGTTCTCTGTGATAAGACCGAGGCACTTAAAAAAAAAATCCTCTGCATCTGCTGGTTTTAATTTTTGGTGTAGCTCGAGGCAGTTGCATTTGAAAAGTTTTTCAAAGCTTGAACTTTATTTTTTGAAGATTGAACTTCGATTTTTAAAGATTGAAGACTTTTTTTAAAAACCTTTTTTTCTTCCTATATTTGTATAATAATTGGTACATTTTATCAGACTCATCAATACTAAGGAAATTAAACTCAGTTGGCAAAATAAAAACTAAACAACGCTTGATTGAAAGACCATAAGTAATCGCATTGTTGTTGATTTTATCAGTGTTGATTAATCGTTTAACAAAATGAAGGTTTCATTCCTGTAAAAATTGTTGCTTTCTAATAACATTTTTGAACAAAATCCCTTAATTACCTTATGTTTTTTGGTTCTTGCGCTTACCACAAGGACTCCACCTCCTGCAAAAAACTATTAGCATCAACATAGAACACTTCATCAAACAGGCTAACTAAGACATATCTTTCTTTATAGAATGCTTGAGTTATAGGTTGCTTAATAACCAACTTGTTGACAAACTGGGCTCCTCAAGGAGTATATCTTTTACTCCTTGAGGAGAATGCCTCTGTAGTGTGGGTGAAAGAAATTTACTATGCAATAGGGGCTAACTTTGTTTCTCATGGTCATTGAATATGGGTTTAAGTATTCCAACAACTTTATAGAAAACTTACAATATTACTAGTTGATGGTTTATTGTTATGTTCTTTCAAGTGGGTAAATTTGCTAGATCTGTCAAAAAATGGAATGGCCGCTTTCAAAGATGCAGCATCATCATGAAGAACTACTTTTAGCCTTGAAGTTAATGCAAGGTAAATAAGATAAAGTTAAGCAAGGTAAACAGCAATCATTTCCTCAAGTCAATAAATGAAATAAATTTTTTTGTATGGTTATTGAATTCAACATCATTTTCTTGAACAATATTTTTTATTGTAAAATATTAATACGAAAACCGCGTAAAAATAATTTTAAATCGATTTCCTTGTACTTTCCCATATTTTCTTTTTTGGTATTTGTGAAGATACTGAATTTATCGGAAAAATCCTTTTGAGGGATGATAGTACATACCAATAGGAGTTCATAGCAATAAATCTTAAAATCAGGGATTACCGTCCGTGGGACTTTTTTGCGTTTAAAGTTCTAAATTAGAGTGAAAGTTTTATTTTCCCAATTCAATAATTAGTTATACAAAAAAAATTTATAAAACAAAAAATGTTCTACATAAAATTCTAAACAACTCTTATCTTATTCATATTTTCACAAAAACGCGTTTTTAACCTTCAAAATTCGAGACAAAAAATCGGCATTTTGTCTACCATAATGTCTCGCTGAAAAAATATCTTTTACAACCATCGTGTCACACGGAAAAACGATTTTTTTGACGATCTCATCTAGTCTCACGGAAAAACAACGCTTTGTTTTTGGAAATGGCACTTGAAAAGCTTGACTAAGCTTTAGTTTTTGACTCATTACGACCAAAATGCCTAATGCATCAAAAACACATGATGAATGCAGAAAAATCTGCATGTGTTGTGTGCATGAAAAAAAGTGATAGAGAACTGACAGTTGCAGCAAAGGAAAAGATTCTTCAATTCATTAAACCTAATTCAGACTTCAATAATGACAGGGTTCCATTAGGAATTTGTGTCAACTGCAGATTTCAACTTGGAAAATTGGATGGCTCCATGAAAAAAGTTCCAACAATTTTCAACTTTCAGAACATCTCAAAAAAGCCTTCAACTCGCTCATTAATTATTTGTGATTGTTTGATCTGCCAAATAGGTAAACTGAGAGGAAAGGAGCAACATCCTCTGAACAAACTTGAGGAATCCTCTGAAAAATCAATCAAGCGTTGGAAAGAGATGCACCAAATGTCTTTCATTAATTGGTCGTGGACCCCCTCACAACTGCACACCGGGGACTCGCCATGAAAATTTGAAAAAAATTGCTGAAGCTGATGGAAAGGGCGCAGAGCTATTAGCTTCTTCAAGCAGTTATTGCTTCAAAAGATTCATCTCCTAATGGAACAATTCGTTCAGCAGTTATTGCTTCAAAAGATTCATCTCCTAATGGAACAATTCTAACTCAACAAGCCGGAGGCAAAGCCATTCCACTGCAAAGAGGGGCATCAGTAGCACAACAACTGTTCAAAACCCCGCTTTCTACTCAGGATATGGTTCACATTCAGCAAAACACTGGATTCTCCAATAATGGTTTGCGAAAGATTGGCTCCACTTTGAATCAAATCAGTCCCTTACGGTTGGTAGAACCCAACTTTCAACTGAAATTTGCTCAGGCAGGACAAATAGTAGCAGACCACTTTACAATTAGCAGCATAAACCTGTCAGAAGAACCAGACCAGGGAGGTTGTGCACTGCCATAGTCTCATTGACCTCAGTGTCAACGTACAAGTTTCAAGAAACTTGGGAGATTCAGTCATCTTAAAGCTAGGAATAGATGGAGGTGGATCATTTTTGAAGGTCAGTTTCACTCACATTGAACTGGAAAAGAATGAGTTGGAGCCACAAAGTCCTGTTCAAAAAAAAATGAAACTAACTTCTCCACTTTCAGCCAAAGCAACAAGTGTCAAGCAGCAAATGCTTGTTGTTCTCTCTCAAGACACACCTGAAACTTACCAGAATGTCAAGCAGATTTTTGGTCTCATCAAAATCCATGAGAAGTCTTTGCTAGACTCTTTGGTTATTTCCTGTGATTTGAAGCTTGCTAACATTCTCTGTGGAATTCAATCACATAGTAGCAAACACCCTTGCTGCTGGTGTGAGGCAGAGAACACAAACCTCATCAGATGTGGCCATCCAAGAACCTTCGCTTAAATTCGGAAGTAATTCGCAAAGTTCATGAAATCAGGCGGTGACATTCGCAAGTCGAGAGAATTCAAAAATGTTGTTCATTTGCCCTTGCTTGATTTTCATGATGACATGCTTGTGCTGGAAGCCATCCCACCTATGGAGCTTCATCTACTTCTTGGTGTTATCAACCATCTCTTCAAAAACCTCTGCAATCTTTGGCCAGATGCAAAGCAATGGCCAACCACACTGCACCTTTCTATTCAACCATTCCATGGGGGCCATTTTAATGGAAATGATTGCCTTAAGCTGCTGAGAAGATTAGATTGCCTGAAGCAAATTGCAGAGCAAAAGCACTTCAAACAGGCCGATGGATTTATTCAAACTTTGTCTCTGTTCAAAGATGTTGTTACATCTTGTTTTGGAACCACTTTGGATCCTGATTTTGAAGCAAAAATTGAAATCTTTAAACAGAGCTACATTAATCTTCCAGTCTCTATTACTCCCAAAGTACATGCTGTCTTTCATCATGTTCCTCAGTTCATCAAGAGAAAAAATATGTGAGTAGGACTTTTCAGCGAACAAGCAACTGAGGCTCTTCACTCAAATTTCAAGCCCTTCTGGGACAGATACAAAAGAAATCCAGAGAATCCTGATTTTTCCAAGCATCTCCTCTCTTGTGTCATTGAATATAATAGCAAAAAAATCTAGTCTCAGCAAGTCAATGGTAAGTTATAGCTACAGATTGCTTAGTTGTATCTTAAAAAAAAACGTAAATTTGGGGGAAAACCCAGATCAAAAATGATTTCAAAGTATAATCCAAAGCTTTTTTTTCAGTTTCCTCTAGAACTAAAGGAAAGGTAACAAGAAAGAACAAAAATGTCAAAGAATCAAGTGAGAGCGAGCCAAACCCAATGAAGTTGAAGAAGAATATTCGAACTTATAGAAAAATGTTTTTTCAAGGAAAACTAATCAAATTTTGGAAAATATGAATAAAATAGTTTAGAATTTTATGTAGAACATTTTTTGTTTTATAAAGTTTTTTGTAAAACTAATTATTGAATTCGGAAAATAAAGAAAACTAACTTTCACTCTAATTTAGAACTTTAAACGCAAAAAAGTCTCACGGACGGTAATCCATGATTTTAAGATTTATTGCTATGAACTCCTATTGGTATGTACTATCATCCCTCAAAAGGATTTTTCCGGGTGTTTTCGTTGGGGTTAGGTCAAAAATCTACAAACTGTGAGAGAGAAGAGACAAGATTCGCTTTTATTCCTGCACAACTACAAAAGTAAGTACGGAGGAAAAAACTAAATCACCAAGAAAAACAAAAAACAAATTTAAAAGCACAATTTTTTTAGTTTAATAGACAATCATGGTTTGACTGTAATTAAAAAACATTTAATTCTATATCTGGTATTTTGAAAAAATTATGGTAAAACGCAAAAATTTAAAAATGTTGCATGTATTTTAAAATTTGAAGACAGACACATTAAATAATTTAATTAAAATATAATGTAATAACGATATAATTAAAAAAAGCAAATTAAAGACGGATACACTTCGTTAAAGAATAAATATCAATAAAACTGATATTTATTGTCCCTTACATATTTTCGAATGAGTTAAATAAATATTATACAAACATTGGCCAAAACTTAGCAACAAAATTATAACCACACTAAATTCATTTCACCATATTCAAATATATCTTAAACATTTTTCTCTTAAAGAATATGAAATAAGAATAAAAAAGAAGAATAGGCCTTTTCTTTAAAAAAAAAAGAAAGAATACTCTGAAATAATCACCTGGCTATGATGACGTTTCTATTAATTTAGTTATCTCAAATAAAAAAGCACATTTCCAAACTTTTGATTCATATTATAAAACTTTCAATAAATTATGGGATTTTCACGGAAGCATGAAAGTTGGCAAAAGTATGCCCAGTTTATAGAAATAACGATCAATCAGAAATCTCTATAGACTTAATTGAGTACTTTCTGTATTTTCAAAAATATTTGAACGTGTTATTTATAAATAAATTTATAACCATTTTCAAGAAAATAATTTATTTTACACAAAACAGTTCAACTGAATGGTTTTCGAAAAGAACCATTCCTTTGAACACGCAATAATTGAAATAATAGACCAAATTACTAAAGGACTTGAAAATAATCTACTCTAGAACTATTTATCGACCTATCAAAAGCTTTTGATATAGTTGATCATCTCATTCTTTTAGAAAAATGAAACACTGCGGAGTAATAAATAAAACATGTGATTGATTAAAAAGCTGTTTCAGGCAAACAAAACTGTGAATTAAATAACTTCAAAAATTTTTTGTTTCTGTGGAATATATTAATTTCAAAAAATTTTGACATTTTTTGAAACTGTAGTTATCCCTCCTTTGAACAAAAACTAAAAAATATTATACTTTCAATTGATGAAATATCAACATTTTTTTAAAATGTTGATTTTAAGTTTTCTTTTTATTTTTCCAGTAAAATACTTTATTGTTAAAGTTATAATATATTGTAAACACATACTGTGTTCTTATGACCTAATTCTGTAAACTTTTTCTTAAATAATGTTACAAACAATTTAATGAAATATATTTGTAAAATATATTGTGTATGAGTGTGCATATTTATGTGTATGTATATATATAATTATGTGTGTTTGCGCCTGTGTATACCTATTCATGTATATGTATATGTATATGTATATATATATATATATATATATATATATATATATATATATATATATATATATATATATATATATATATATATATATATATATATATATATAGACACCTATATATATATTTACGTGTGTATGCGTATGTATATATTTGTGTGTATATGTATGTGTGTATATATGCATTTTTGAATGTATGTATGTATGTATGTTAATACGTATGTATGTATGTATGTATGTATGTATGTATGTATGTATGTATGTATGTATGTATGTATGTATGTATGTATGTATGTATGTATGTATGTATGTATGTATGTATGTATGTAAGTAAGTATGTATGTATGTATGTAAGTATGTATGTATGTATGTATGTATGTATGTATGTATGTATGTATGTATGTATGTATGTATGTATGTATGTATGTATGTATGTATGTATGTAAGTATGTATGTATGTATGTATGAATGTATGTTTGTATGTATGTATGTATGTATGTATGTATGTATGTATGTATGTATGTATGTATGTATGTATGTATGTATGTATGTATGTATGTATGTATGTATGTATGTATGTATGTATGTATGTATGTATGTATGTATGTATGTATGTATGTATGTATGTATGTATGTATGTATGTAAGTATGTATGTATGTATGAATGTATGTATGTATGTATGTATGTATGTATGTATGTATGTATGTATGTATGTATGTATGTATGTATGTATGTATGTATGTATGTATATATGTATGTATGTATGTATGTATAAATGTATGTATGTATGTACACGTAAGTAACTAGTATTACCTTCAAAACTAAACTTGCCGAAAAACGGCTACATTCGTTCAAAGTTGCAACACGTGGGTCAGAGAAGAACTATTAAAAATTATCAAGTGCAAAATTTTCATCATATTACAATAAAAATCTTTTTGATTAAAATTTCGACAAGACAATCGTGATATACGAACCAGTATTCTACAAAGACAATCATGATATACTTAAAAAATAAATTCATTGACTTAATTTATTCAGTAATGCTTTTCCAGAAGTGTTTTTCAATGGTTAAAATATCAATTTTGAAGAAAAATTAAAAGTTCGTCAAGAAAATTGAGCTATGCTGAAAATAAGATGCAGAAAAAAAAAATCCAATGAATAATGATTCTAGTGAAGCCTACCATATTTCAATTTAATTTAAGGAAAACTTTAAATAATATTTTTATTACCAAGAAACTATTTGCATGAGTTTACCTTAACTTTCATTGACGCGTCAAACTTTAGCGGTTCTTTTGACAAGACCTCTCCCAGCGGGCATTTCTTATTCAAAGTTACGTTCTAAATGTCTTTTAAACGTCTTCTAAATATTCTCACGAAAAGAACGTTTAAAAGACGTTTAAAAAACGTTTAAAAGACATTTAGAACGTAACTTTGAAAAATAAATGCCCGTAGGGCTGAGTCTTGAGTCATTGCGTTTCCGCGTTCTTTATTTTTATTTAATTTCTAACAATATTTTAACATAATCTTCAATTGTAAACTTTTTAACTTTCTATATATTTGTATAAAAATTTTAATGATTAAGAGTTTTCGGAGCCCGGGGCTGTTTTTTTGGAGGCCTTTTTTATGTAAATAATGGCTATAAAAAAAAAAATTATTCCATAAAAAATTACAAAATCAACCCCTTATTTTAAAAATACCTGATTTGTTTTTCAGATGATGGTCTAATCAGAAAATCGAGTCTTTAAGATTCTTATGAATTCTTATTAATTAAAATTTATCATGGCTTTCCCACATAAATTGTATTCAATCAAAAACTAGTAAAACAATTGGTTTGATGTACCGAATTCACCCGTTTGTAAACATCAGAAAGTTTGAAACTTGTTTATTTTCGTCTAATACATTCTTTTATTTACTATTCAAATACTACACGGATTAGAACTTACAGTACATGGGCTACTACTCAACGAACAAAACTTAAACATTTTTTTTTCCCTTTAAAAACATATATGCAGACATAAAGAGGTAAAAAAAACATATATGCAAACATAAAGAGGTTAAAAAAAAAAGCATGTATGCAGACATATAGAGGTAAATAAAAAATATACATGCAGACATATAGAGGTAAAAAAAAAACGGTTATGCAAACATATAGAGGTTAAAAAAAAAACATACATGCAGACAAAGAAAGGTAAAAAAAAAAAAGTTATGCAAACATAAAGAGGTTAAAAAACAACATATATGCAAACATAAAGAGATAAAAAAAAAAAAAAAAAAAAAGAGCAAGAATGAAAGACAAAAACAAGGTAATTTTTATGTCTAAATATAATAACAGCATGATTTAAAAAAAGTTACGGATTAACGAAAAAAAAAAAAAAAAGTATTCTCTTAAAACAAACCATTAAAATACTTATAAATTGCAGAGAATTAGTAGCAAGTATTTTGAATACGGAAAAGCATACCGTTGACCAAAACTAAGGAACACTTTTTTAAAACAAAGAGTTACAAATAAAAAATCGATTTTAAAAGTAGATAAAAAATAATTTTTTTTTTAAATAAACATCGAACTTTATTATTCGTAGTTATTTTCATGTCTGATTGACTCTTATTTTTTAATTTAAAAGAATTGGTACGTTTGAATGACTATCATTAAAATTATAATTATACTATTTACTTTCTTTATTTAATAGAAATTTTTATGAAAGTTTTTTTTTTTTATTATATAAGTAATGTAAACATCATTTTTAACAATCTTATTATATTTTAAAGTCGTGAAACCTGCATAGGGGCTCAATGAAAAAGTTGTATTGACTTTAGTCATCCAAATCTTCTCTGAGATCATTTATGTTTTTTATAAATTAAAAAAAAAAAAATCCATTTCATAGCTACGTAATAATAGCACAAATAGTTTAATGTTGGTATACATGTACTTTTATACAACTTTTTGAAAATATTGCTGGGACCCGATAAACTCTCTTCCTCCCATGCGGCTGTTGACCCCGGCTGTTGACCCCTTACTACGCATTAGGTAGTAAACTAAATTTATTACAAAATTCTCAACAAACACACTTTGATAAAAACACAAAACTTAAAATAAAAAAAAAAACAGCTTTCTTTGATGAGTTTTATGGCAGGACGCTGAGACGATCGAGTACCTTAGGTTTACAGCCTCGATTTGGGACAATGCGTCCCCTAAAAAAATCACGAAAAAATATTTTTGATTAAACTTATGTTGAAGTACAGTTTGTTGAAATAACAAATTCCTTAAGAATGTTGTTAATAAACAATTAAAGTGTAAAAAACAAAATATTTATGAAGGTAGAAAACATCTGAGTGATCAATACCTTATTTTACGGTGACAAGATTCGCGAACTTGACTTCAATATAAACAAATTTAAATCCTGCATTTTAATTTTTTTTTTTTTCAATTTTATATATTTTGCTGTTCATACAATAATATAAAAAATTTATTCCATAAAAATAGAATGTATATATATATATATTTATATAAACAGACATGGGCTCAAAGAAGATGTGGATGACCAGAGTCACCACAATCTTTTCATTGAGCCCCTATGTGAGCTTTAATAAGTGCAAAGAAAATAAAGTTATAATAATAAAATAAAAATTAAAATAAAAAAAAACACTTCGTTAATATTTTTAAAAAAATAACAAAACTCCGTAAAAAAAATTAATAAATAAAAACAAAGAAAATAAGACAATAAGAGGAACAAATTCCTTTGAATATATCAAAAAATTAGGTTAAAAAACGATAGTGTATATTAAAAAAAACGATAGTGATATATGTTAAGTTTCAAAGCTGTCATTTATTTTCAAAATTTCTTTTTTTTTATATAAAACACAAATGAATTTATTGTTTTCACCACGTTGATGTGGTTATTTTTGAAACTGTTCCATATCTTAGGTCCTCGATATGTTATACTATATTCTTTGTATTTAGTTAGTTTACGAAGTAGTGTGTATGTGAGCCTCTCGTTTGATCTCAGAGAATAGTTATTGCTTTGATTTATCTTAAATTTTGTTTCAAAGATTTTCGGCGTGAGATGTTTTAAATGATAATACATAAAGATCATGTGTTGAAATGTATTTATCTCGTATACTTGCATCATCTTCGTTTCCATCATTAACGGTTTTGCATGCTCAAATTTGTTTTTTCTGTGTATAATTCTGCAAGCATGTTTTTGTACACTAAATATTCTTTTAAGTTTCGAGGGCTGTGTGCTTGCAGACGCAATGTTACCATAAATAATATAGCTATGAATTAGGCTGAAGTATATTAATTTAAGACTTTGAGTATTAATTATAAGACTAGCTCTATACATTACACCAATAGCTTTTTTAATTTTTTTGATTCGATGTATTTTATGTGGGAAAGCCAAGATAAGTTTTTATCTACATAGACTCCTTGGTACTTTAAACATTCGTGTTTTTTAATTTGTTTACTATTTATAGAAAGAAATGGTAATTAAAGTGCAGGTTTTCTTTCTGCGTTTTTTGAAAAAAATAATGTATATTGAGTTTTGTCTACGTTTATTGAGAGTTTATTTGCTCTGAACCATTTATTTACTTTTAGCAGCTCAATATTCATTTCACCATACAGCTGATACATATCACTATTGGACATAAACAATATTCATTTCACCATATAGCTGAAATATATCACTATTGGACATAAACAATATTCATTTCACCATTTAGCTGAATAATATCACTATTGGACATAAAAAAATTAGCGTCATCAGCATACATAACTGAATTTAAATTTGCAGACACATTACAGAAGTCGTTTATATATATTAAAAGAAGGAGACGGGCGAAAATTGAACCTTGTGGTACTCCACACAGAATATTTGATGTACCAGAATCCTAAATAATCACATGATATTTTCTTTCATTAAGGTAGAATTTTATCCGAGAAAATATTTTGTTTGTTACACCATAATAAATAATTTTTTCTAAGAATATAGAGTGGTCATCTGTTTTTGAGAATATAGAGTGGTCAAGAATATAGAGTATAGAGTGGTCAAGAATATAGAGTGGTAAGAATGTAGAGTGGTCAAGAATATAGAGTGGTCAAGAATATAGAGTCAAGAGTGGTCAAGAATATAGTATGGTAAGAATATAGAGTGGTCAAATGCCTTTGACAGATCTATAAATATAATACATAAATATATTAAAGGTATATTAGAAAACCAGTTAATCAGTCATCTTGATCTCTATCAAGAAGATGAAGTAGTAAAATTAACATTTTGAAAAAAATCAAATAAATTTCTCTAAACGGGCAAACTAAAGCTGCATCATTTCGGCAAAATATCAGAAGATAAACGAGGTCTTTGTGTTTTTATTGCTAATTTAGTGTGTAATTACAATATTTGGTTATAATTCTACAAACGAAAAAACTGATCGCGCATACTCTCTGCCATTCACTCTTGTGTCACAGTGTTGAACTACATACTATTAGGTGGCTGAGGTGGCTGCGAAAACAATCACTTGAATCTCTTCACGGCCAAAAAAGTTACATAACTCATTTTTTTCGAAAATATCATCAGGACCTCTCAACCTCTACCGTCCTATATATAAATTTTTGCTTTCTGCTGACAGATTATTTTTATTTACTAAAAATTTTATTTCATGTTACTGCACAAGCCACGTTAAAGAGAATGGCAAGCGTATTGTCTCATCAAATATAAAGATCGATTTGCTCATGCCAAACCATTATTATTTCAAATAAAAATTCTTATTTACCAATATATATAAGCTGATAAATATTAGTAAATATTTATCAGCTGAATATTTTTAGTATACTTTTTATGTACAAATGTAAAACCAACGCATCTCCTGTTTCTTTTCGAAACAGGAGAAGCGTTGGTTTTACATTTGTACATGAAAATATCGAAATACATTAAAAGATAAAAATAAATATAACTAAAGAAATGAAAATCTAATACAGCAACTTTTTCTCATCTTAATTTTGAAAAGTCATGTATTTCATTTCGAGGAGCTTTTCTGTGGGATAAAATAGCTTTGAAAAATTTTGATATTTCCCATGAATGGAATTATCATTCATTCAAGACAAAACTGGAAATTATTTTAATTTTGACGACAGGTTTTTATATATTTAAATTCTTCTGAAAATGAATATGAAGCTTATTACATAAGGTAATATATAATTGTATATCTGATACACATCTTATGTGTTTATGAAAACAGCACATTTTGAAATATTTTTGTATTTATATATAAAAGTATCAGGAATTTCTATATGCCAATTTTATTTATATATTCTTAGGAACTTTATGTTCTCGTAAATTATTACTACGACATTGTTTTGTTTTTTTATTTTATATTTCATGTTAATTTATTGTACTTGATATTCTCGAGCGGTGCTTGATGATAAGACCCAAAAGTCTTCTGCAAGTCTCCGCGTTCTTTTTTTTGTTTTTATTTTTATACCTGTATATTTTGTTATATCTTTTTTAATGTATAACGATTTTAATCTTAACTTATCAATTTATTGAATATTTAAGGAAAAAAAAAAAAAGTGAAAAAAAAAAATAATCGTAAACTGGAAAAGACATGTTAAGAAATAGTTTCTATCTTCTTAGTCTAAACTATTTTATAATTCGTTAAACGTTTTTAAAATCCTTTTTCTAAAATTCAGCAGAATTGCTATTGCTTTAAGTCGGTAACGAGAAAAAGACTACAAAGTTTCTACACAAGTCATATCAAACTTTAAAAGGTATAACTGTACGTAACTCTTGGAAACCTGTATTCTTAGGCATTAACAAAGCAAAGTTTAATTTGAAAAATATATTATATAGAAAAAGATTACAATTGTTTCTTGCAGATTAAACTTGAATGCTGTTTTCTTTCAACCCAAAAAAAAAAACGTTAAAATATTAGCGAACTTACTAAAAGTTTAAATAAGAAAAAAAAGTAAAGTTTTTAAATAAACATCACTTACGTTATGATTTGCCTCTGCCTCTGCTCTACTACCACCACCACCACCACCACCTCCTCCGCTTCTGCTACCGCCACCGCAGCCACCACCGCCTCCGCCACTTCTGCAATCTCCGCCGCCACTGCCACCACCACCTCCACCACTTCTGCTACCACCTCCCCTAGGATCAGCTACTTCATTTCTAAATCACAATAAAACTCAATTGTTAATTTTTTTTGTTTAATAACCTAATAATTACATAAAATATAGGTAAAAGTACAATACAAAGCAGTTAAGTACGTTTAAATTTAACTAAAATTAAACGCGATAAAAACGTTTGAAAAATAAGAAATAAGTCATATGAAAAAAGAATTCAAAAAGAAAATAAAAGTTTGCAAATTTTGAAATACCAAAACTTTTAAAATAGAGGATACTTACTTTGTATCGGCAATAATATCTTTTGCATGCTTAAAAGGAGCTGCTTCGCCATGCTAAACAACAAGTCGCATATATTTCAAAAATAACCTAATATTTAATACGTATAGTGTTAAATTATAAAATAAAAAACTATTATGTTCTACAATAACATAAATATATAAATATATAAGATAATCGTTAACTTTACTAACAAAAACTTGAAAAGAAATCAGGAACGTAACAAAAATAAAAGGATAAACCATTCTCTCTGTACTTTAGTTAACTTTGTTAAATATTAACTTTTTACCCTTTTTATACATATCTACTAACGAATTACAAAAACACCCTGAGAGTATTAATGAAACCAAGAACTCGCGTCATTCGGAAAACGATAGTTTGCAAACAAAAGAAAGTTACCAATTTTAAATGTATACGAGTAAGGAATTATTAAAGTAGTTAAAACATCTACAAAATACATCACTATTCAAATACGTTTTTAGGGTTGAGCGGGACGTATTACCGCAATTTAATTTTATGCATTAAATAGATTGGTAAATATTAAAAAAAAACATGATTTACGTAAAATCGCTCAATTGTTAAAGGTTTCGGAGTATGGAAATTTTAAACAAACGAAGAAACAGTTTATTGGTCTTTTTTGATTTGCTAGTTTTTAAGAAGCAATGCGCAGAGAACTCAAATACAAAAACTAATAATTATCTCAAATACAGTGAAATTGAAGCAACAAATAAAGTTTTTTTTCGGGCCAAAAAAGACAGTGCTTGTATACATATATATATATATATATATATATATATATATATATATATATATATACATATATATATATATATATATATATATATATATATATATATATATATATATATATATATATATATATATATATATACATATGTACATATATATATATACTTATATATATGTATATATATATATACATATATATAAATATATATAAATATATATATTTATATAAATATATATATATATATATATATATATATATATATATATATATATATATAACATATGTACATATATATATATACTTATATATATGTATATATATATATACATATATATAAATATTTATAAATATATATATTTATATAAATATATATATATATATATATATATATATATATATATATATATATATATATATATATATATATATATACAGTCCTTGGCCACAATATTATGATAATCTCAGTTTTTCCACATATTTAGTTTTCAAAGTTATTTTAAAGTATTTTTAAGTTGAATATATTATTATTACTAACTTATTATACAATACTGACATCTAACGAATAAAATAGAATAGAAAACTTTTTTATAATCGTGACCAATGTCAAGTTAGGTTCGTTTTGTATGGTCTGTCACATACATTTTTTTTATATTTGAACAGTTTTTTTTTGAGTGAAAAGTGTTTTATTATTTTTAATACATATTATAAAGATACTGTAAATAGCAAGAATTAATATATAATACTATTTTATTAAATCTTTAGTGTAATAAGTTGTAATTGAAAACTTCAATAAATAATAATCACGGGTTAGGGTAAAGACATAAGTCCAAGCAAAATTTTAGAAGTAAAAGCACTTTTACAACATTCAGAGTGTTCACAACGGGAAATCGCTAAAATGTGTAAGGTTTTCGCAACCAATAAAATCAAACACAAAATGAAAAACGACCACTCTTTCTTCAAAAAGAAAAGGATGAAGTGGGTCAAAACGTAAAAACATTCTTAGGGCAGACAGAATTATAAGAGATATTTGTCTGAAAAATAGAAAAAAAATCATCCCTCTTGCTGTCAAAACTTGTTCAAGAGTCTGGAATACAAGTTTCGGAGCGCACAGTGAGGAGACTGACTGACGTTGGTTTAAAATCAGACGAACCGGCTAAAAAACCAAGGCTAATTCCAGCAATGATAAATAAGAGATTTCAATGAACAAGAATTTATAAGTATATGACTATTGAAGATTTGGGTCGTGTAAATTTACCAATTTTGAATGAAATATTGCTCAAAAAGCGTTTAAATGTAGACAAAAACTTAAATACAACCACACTATGATGATTTTTTCAGGTGTGTTTTTCGGACGAATTAAGTATTGAGATCTTGTTGGACAGAGTAACCTTCGTCCGAAGAAGACCAAACAAAAAATATCATCCAGATTGCATTGTACACACTATTAAACATCCAACTAAAGTTATGGTGTGGTCAATTATCAGTGATAAAGGCACAGGAAGACTATATATTGTCAATGGGATGACAAACCAAATACATTATTAGGAGGTTATGGAGAGCCCACTTATATCCCAAATACAATAATGCTTTCCAAATAACAATACATTTACGTTTATGCATGATAGTGCTCCATGCCATAAAGCTAAAATGATCGCAAACTTTCTTAAAATAAAAAATATCCCCGATTTAGATTAGCCAAGGAAATCTCCTGACCTTAACCCGATTGAGAATTTGTGAAACATTCTTAAGAAGGAAATCTTTTCAGAGGTTTCAACAAACAAAAGGAATTAGATTAAAAAATTACTCTATCATTGGCACAACAATAAAAAAATTAGAACAGCAACAATAAACAGTATTAAAAGTGTGCAAGACCGAATAGGTAAAGTCATTTCGTTAATAGGAAAAATGACAAAATATTATTATTTTTTATGACTTGCAATTGAAGAGAGAAACTGTCTGCTAAAATATGTGTATATTGATTTTGAAATATTAATTTATTATAATGGAAACGTGTTTTATCAATAAAACACAACCAATATTGCAATTGTGTTTTTTTTATACTTTTTACAAGCCCTTAAAGTTAAAAAAACACAAAAATTGTAAGTGATCATAATATTGTGGCCAGGGACTGCATATATAAATATATATATATATATATATATATATATATATATATTTATATATATATATATATATATATATATATATATATATATATATATATATCTATATATATAAAAATACATCTCGGTTTCGGATCATTGGATTGAAATATTATCTTTGTTGAAATATATATACAATAGTTAATATTTATTTATTATGTAATGAGTTAGCGATATATTTTGCTTTAACAAATATTTTGCTCTTGTTTACAAGATAATTTAGGCTATAAAAAAAATCAAAAACATGTCAAATGACATAAACATGTTAACTATATTTGATTTGTTCAATTTGCCTTTATTAACATTAGTAGGAACAATGATTTTAGTAATTAATTTTTCTAATTTAAACTCGAATAATAAAATTTTTTAGAAGCAACTTTGACGCACCAATCCTCAAATCTAAAACATATTTTAGGTTAAGACGTTATTACATAGTTAGTTTTGTAATATGTTTAATCACTCATTTAAGTAACACACCAAAGGTATTTATTAAACCTTAAACTCGCATCATTTGGATAACGGTAATTTGCAAGCAAACGAAAGTTACCAATTTTAATTGAATAAACACGCACGATGCGAAATCACAGTTTCAATAATATTTTAATGTCAAAGTGAGGCAAATGATAATATATATATATATATATATATATATATATATATATATATATATATATATATATATATATATATATATATATATATATATATATATATATACATATATATATATATATATATATATATATATATATATATATATATATATATATATATATATATATATATATATATATATAAATATATATATATATATATATATATGTATATATATATACATATATATATATATATATATATATATATATATAATATATATATATATATATATATATAGGTTTATATATTTTATATATTGTTGCCTTAAATATTTAATACGGTAGGGTAAGACGGGGTAAGTTAAAATTTAAATAGAGTTGTTTCTATTAAGAAGCAAAAGATTTTTCATGAAGCAATAGTCAGTATGTTTGTTTTGTTATAATAATTAATCATTATAACAAAACAAACACACTGACTATTGCTTTATGAAAATTCTTTTGCGTCTTAATAGACAGTTGTGCAAAAACACTTTTCAAATTTTCAATTTTTGCCTGAATGAATTTTAAGTCTGCAAGTAGAAAATTTTGTACTAAAAACTAAAATGTAAAGTTCATAATATTGCCACTCTTTCACGTGATCGGAACAAGATAACTTTCTATGAATTTTCTTCAAATTTACAAAGTTTTTAAAGAAAACTAATTACTTTACCTTTAGATAATATCGCAAAAAATTCAAGCGTCGCAAAAAAATCACGCGTCGCAAAAAAATCACGCTTCGCAAATAAATCAAGCGCCGCAAAAAAATTTCTCTATAAAGTAAACCGCGAAGAAAACTTACGATACCTCTCATTAGCAATAACCCAAACTGTAACATTTTTTTTATAGTAAAACAAATTAAGCGCATAAAATCACATTAACGCAGTATTTAAAAGTATTAACGACAACAATTTAAAGTATTGCGGTGTTTTTAATGTCATTTAAAAACGTGAAGGACATAGTAAGTAAGTGATCTTGGCTTAATCACGTGACAAGATGCTAATTTTATGACTTTTACATTTTAATTTGTGGTGTAAGTTTTTCTACATAAAGACTAAAAATTCATGAAGACAATTAATCATTTAAAGCAATATCTTTTAAAACAAAATAAAAATGTGAGAGTTGATAATATTAGTAGTAATGTAATAAAAAACAATCCCTCTTTTACATATTTTTAAGCTCTATTTAAAACAAAGCGTTTATCCTGAATAACTTAAAATTGCGAATAGGGTCATACCTATTTTCAAATCAGGACATATTTCTAATCCTGTAAATTGCAGAACAACTTCAATTTTAACTTGCTTCTTTAAAATCTTAGAGCAAATTATTTATAATCGAATTTTAACTTTTCTACGTTTCAATAATATTCTATACAACAAACAATTTGGATTTCAGCCAGGTAGTTCAGCTGACGATGCTGTTAATAAGATTGTTCTTGATATATTTAAAGCATTTGACGATAATAAAAATAAATAATGAATATTTTGTACTATACTCAACTAGACTTATATTTATCGATAAATTTTAAGTTTCATAGTATTATCTCTCAGCGTTCAAAAATTATGACCAAATAAAATTTGAAACTTTATATGGTCATGCTTTTTGAACGCTGAGAGATAATACTATGAAACTAAAAATTTATTGATGAATATAAGTCTAGTTAAGAATTGTACGAAAACTATTTTATCAACTTGTTGCCCCTCACGTTTAGGGAGAGGGGGAAGGGAAGTGTGAGACGAAGTTAAGTTACGAAGGGCTTTTTCATTCCCACCCTCTAATTATTACAAATTTTTGCATAGCCACATTATTTGACATAAGTATAAATATACAAACGTTTGGAGTTTGCTCCATGTCTGGAAGTTTCCAGACATGGAGCAAACTCCAAACACGAAAAAATCCTGGAGTCGTCGCTGTCGTGACTGGCTGACATTTAAACAAAACACACAAATATTGTTTCGGTCACATTTCTGTCAAAAATGACTGTTAATAAAGTCATTGGTGCAATAACAACATCATTAACAAGCATGATGGTAAAAGAGATTAGAGAAGCTGGTATGTTTAGTGTTCAAATTGATACCACATAAAGCAGTAGTGTACAGGATCAGTGTTCTAATGTAGTTCGATATGTAATAAAAGCTGTACATGAACGTGTAATATATAGATAGTCAATTGCCCATCAACAACTGCAAAAGGAATGTGTGATTTGGGTTTTGGCGTTTTTCAAATATAAGTAGTTAAGTTGATATAAGTAAATGTACCAGCAACGCCCTGATGGAGCCTTCAACATGCAAGGATTCAATATCTGGTTAAATACAGTTTCCTCGGGTCTGATCTATGTGTCATGCCTATGTCTCAAATTTGGTAATGGTTGACATTACCAGAAAAGCGGTTGAAGTTGTTACTTTGTTTGGCGTTTTGAACACATGTGCTGTATTTTTACAGATATCATATTGATGCTTCAATGCTTGGTGTGAATTTAGCAAAATGAAATATATATCAAAAAACACAAGTTATTGACTTTTTGCGCATTGACATGTTAAAAACACTTCATGATATATCAATCAAATTCAATAATGTCCGTTGCTGAGCAAATGCTCTTTTTTCTTGACAAGCTTTGAATTTATTTTGACAACATAATTTTTTTTGAAAGTGTTTGGGCTCACAACCCCATTTTCTGAATATTTGAAAACAACTAGAACGGATATACTACGAGCCTATCAGATGATTCAAGGTAGTATCAATGAATTGAGCAGTTTTGATTTTATTTTTCAAACAGCTAGAAATTTTTTAGAAGCTTGCAAATAGTGAACTAGAAAAAAAGAACCTAGACATTGAAATTCAGACTTTGAAATTCAGACGTTTGAAAGAGAAAAGAATTAGAGCCACCCAACTACTTGAAAGTGCAAAAGATAAACTTCGCGTCAATCTTCAAAACATGGTAATGGATCAAATAACCAATAGTTTAAAGTAGAGATTCTCTAAGCATGGTAGTCTATATGCTAATTTATCTTGTTTAGATCCAAGAAATTTTGCAGAAGTTTTGCAAAAAATACGGAGAAACGCATTGCAGCACTTCAGTGAGTTGGTCAGAATATTTGATGTCAGTGTAGCAAAAAACCATCTTCAAACGGGACTATTTGACACGGAAGTATCTGACTCTGTCTCGGACAACATCCGAAAATCTTAATCCGTAGAGTTTTAAAAACTATCTTTCCAATCCCAGTAGTAAGAGAGAGCGAAAGCCACCAAAATAAATGCAAATCATGCAAAAAATGTATTGCTTCTTGTTATTTTGTTCTCCAAAACTTCAATTTTCATAGTCTCGCCTATTCAAACTTGTTTATGGCTTACAAGTTTGTCTCGACATTATCGCTTACAAATTGCATTATGGCTTACATATTTGTCTCGACATTATTCAAACTAGTCTTGCCTATACAAACTTGTTTATGGCTTACAAATATGTCCGACATTATTCTCATTACAAGTTGCTTGTGAAAGGTCTTTCTCGAAATTGAAATATATTTTGAACATATTAAAAAATTTGATGAGCCAGTCAAGTTTACAATCATTCGTGCTAATGTCTTTTGGAAAGGACCTTCTTTTAAGAATTAATAACAATGCCAATACAACAATGAATTAATTCATTGATGTATTGGCATCGAGTGATCAAACGATGAAAAAGTCGCTAAACTAGTCAATAATGAATAGGGATTATGTCTACTATTTCTAGACTCCAATATACAGCAGTGTTATATAAGTATTTTTTTTTTTATCAATATTTAGACTGGGGAAATTAAAATTTCTTTTTTATACATAAAACAAGACTTAAATAATACTTAAGAAGGCATCTAAAAACAAGAAAGTTTTTCATCTTATGTTTCATATAAATATATATTAAATATTTATATGAAACATAAGATGAAGTGGTCCGCGATGACCAATTTCTGGGGACGTTTTTTTAAGATAGTCCAACTCTAACCCTATTTCATAAATAAAATCTCAAATCATTTTATTTATATTAAATAAATATTCTTTCGCTTATTTATTTTGGTTATTATATTTATTATTATTATTTATTGTTATATTTATTATCATTATTTTTTTAATTATAAACAACATTGTTATGCTAGCAAATATATTAAAGTAAAATCATTAATTTATATAATGTTATATATTAATCACTTTATTTGCACCGTCCCTTCACAAAAGTCCTTTTTCATTGTCCCGTCACAATGGTTCATTTGCATTTTCCGTTCATTTTCACTGTGCTACACCTGCTATTAACAGAAAACCTTAAGCAAGTTTATTGAAAATCTTACCCAAGTAGTTACAAATGTGCGGTTACAAATCGCACAGAACATAGATGGTTAGAAAGTGTCACATTTGAAGAGTGGTTTACTGCTCACCTGCTTCCTATATTGAAAAAACAGACGGAACTGAAAGTCCTCATTGGAGGATACTTTTTTATCATACATCGGTCAGAATGTTTTAAAACTGTGTCAAGTAAGAAAAAAAATCTTTTAAAATACAACGTATTTGTGCGTTTGCCACCTAACTCGTCACATTTAATACAACCTTTAGATGTTGCCTATTTTAGGCCATTAAAATGTAAGTGGAAAACCGTTTTGTCATTGTGGAAAGAATCACTTTCAGGTGAAATATCCACAACATTTTCAAAAGACACTTTCCACTACTAAAAAATGTGCTGGAAATAATAAAATACATTTTGTGAGAATATCCGATTTTGCTCAGTGTTGACATTTTCCTTGCGATAAAGAATCGTCTGCCACTGCAAGATCGATCATCTGTTGATCTAAGTCATATTTCTAAAGCATTTATCAGTCATTTGAATGACAATTGTGCAGACCTTCAATATTAAAGTGATAATTAAATGTTCCATCAGGAAAAGGAATCTGTCCTGACTCAGAAGAATCAGATGTTATACCAGTCAAAAAGATAACATTAGGCCAAGTTTTGAAGAAAGTAAAAAGTATTTCTGTTTTTAATGTGTTTTATAAATCAATTAGCTTGAATTGAAGTTATCTTTATCAATAATTTGAATAAAAATTTTTTTTTCACAGTGTGAATAGAGCAAGCCTGATTGTTAAAACTAAAAATCGCATTAAAGTGGATTAAAGTAACCCCATGTTACGGTACATATTATATGAAGAAAGAAAATGTGACTATAAATTGCGATGTTCCACAAGCTTTAATTTTGGCTCCCCTTTTGATTCTTGTTTATGTAAATGATTTTCATATGTTTTCAAACATTATAAACTCAGTTCTATTTGCAAATAACACGAATTTATTTTTCTCTAATGGAGATATCAACATTTTATTTAAAATAGTGAATTAGGATTTTTTAAATCTAGCGGAAAGCAGGGGCGGATTCAGACCAACTAATAAGGGAGACGATTTTTATTATTTTTGGGTTTTTTTCGTGCATTTAGGCAATTTATGTAAGAATGAGGGGGGACGGAGTTTTTTTTCTTCCATTTATTTTGCTGTTTGTTAAAAACTACAAAAAAGAAATTACAATCATAGAAAATTCTGGCCGATGCAAGAAGAAGACAGACTTGTCTTATCACCGAGCCCCGTATTAGTGTTTTTAAACGTTTTTAAATATTTACATACCTAATAATTGTTAAATAAAATAGTTTAAGTACATACAAAACTTCAGCAACAAATTAAATATTTGCAAACAATCCTTTAGCGGAAAAATTTTAAAAAAATAGAATAAGACAAAAGTGAGATAATCGTGAAAGTTATCAATCATAAATAAATGCGTTATGTTTTATTAAAAATAATGCAATATTAATAAGTATTTAGGATTGATTAATAAATATCAACAAAAACCTAAAACTTAAAAACGAAAATAATTAGTAAAAAAAAGCAAAATTATTTTCAAACTATTTATTTTATTCAAATCCTTTTAAATTGTTTTTAAAAAAGATATTTAAAACCTAGTATATCGAAGTCTATTGTTAGTAAATGCCGTTTTTGAATCACCATTATTTGTAAATGCCGTTTTGAAAAATTTTCTTTATATTTTTCTTTAAAAATATAAAGAAATTTTTTGCAAGCAAAAGGTATCCCCGATATTAAACTTGGTACGAGCTTTATTTAAGATGGTTCATGGGAATGACAAGGTTGTTCACTGAAAATTTAGTAGAATATTTATGAGAGATTTCATTAAAGTAAAATTGAAATGTTTTTGTCATGCTCATTGTAATCAGAGTCTGAGCTAGACGGAAGACTTAATTTAAAATTCGTCTAACATTTCTACATTGATATTATATTCAGTAGGTGCAGTAGGTATTGGTAAAGCGGCAGGATTATGAAGTATTAGCTTTGAAAAGTCTGTGCCACTTCAGGATATTTAACAGACAATCGAGTTCTATATGAAAAACCAGCAATATTTACAGAACAGAAATAACAATCCGTAGTATGGTTGCTAGACTCCCGCCATATCATTGGAACACAAATAAAAAATGATTGTTTTTTTTGCTTTTCTTATCCAACCACACAAGTTGCATGCACATGCTGAGCAGATAAAATTTGGTGCCCAAGCCTTATCCAAATTTACTTTTGAATCAAATATAATTCATACGCTTTTTTTAGAAATGATGTAATGTTTTCCGATGGTTTTTTTTTGTTAGATATAACAAGACATAACAAAACATATCTTTTGAATTAATACAGCCTCTGAAA
Source organism: Hydra vulgaris (assembly GCF_038396675.1). Classification (NCBI taxonomy): domain Eukaryota; kingdom Metazoa; phylum Cnidaria; class Hydrozoa; order Anthoathecata; family Hydridae; genus Hydra; species Hydra vulgaris. The sequence continues at coordinate 30,780,996 of NC_088929.1, forward strand.
GCCATGATATTAACTTGTAATTCAATTTAAATTTAAATAATGATAAAAATATTTAAACCTTTTTAGAATATATATATAAACAAAAAAAAAATAACAAAAAAAAAATATATATATTTCTACGCTTTGTAATAACATAGAAATACAATTTTACGAATATCTCGAAAACCTGACGCGATACAAAAAAATGGTTTTCATATTTGAAATCAGCACTAAAAACTGCATTAGAATATATAAACGACATATAAGATTTCCACAGCTTGTTTATCAGTGTATTTTTGTAAATTTCATTAAAGTTACAGTTATGGTCGGATAAAAGACCATTGGAGTTTTATGTGTGGAATTTTTCCATTGGGAAAAATGGGACCTTCGAAATAACTGACCATCGTTATTTGCTTTATTTTTTTAAATATTCTAGTTAAACAAGCTAACACTTCTTTGTTTGTTATTTTTATAACCGTGTTATAAATAAGCGTCTTTATTATAAGACGGGATATTTCACAGCGCGGGGTATAGTAACAATCATCCCAATAATGCATTTACCAGCATTATAATGAAAACTTTTTATGATAATTTTCAATTCTGAATCAAAAAACATTAAAAATGGCTCACAAAATTACGAAAAAATACTTATTTGCTAAATGATATTGTCCATTTAGTCGAAGACATTAGAACTAACTTCACGGAAAAAAAGTTTGGTTTTAAGAAAATTCTTAAACTTACATACCAAGTACTACACCCAGGAAATCATAAATATAATTATTAACACTTGAACATAAAAATAAAATTGTGGTTTGAAAAAGCTGTTATTATTTAAGCTAAAAAGATCTTTCAAAGTTTTTGACTATTTGTAATACTTGGAGGTCATTTGTTAATACTTTAAAAAAAATGCATATATTATTGTTGGAAATGCCATAGAAACAAATACATTATACATAGTACAAGGCAAGATTATTACATTCTACTTAGCTCTGGCTTATTGGATCGATCAGTGGACTTTTTTTTAGCTGCGTTCACCCTCAGAATCAAACTGCATCAGAACTTGTAGTCACTCTATATTGAAACATTGCTGATTTAGAAGCTCAAGAATGACAGGTATAACAATCTTACGATTCAGGCAAATAAGTATCAAAGGTTTCTAAAAAGTTTAAATTAAGCTTTAAATTAAAAAGAATCTTTTCATATCGTTTTTTGTTTGAAAAACATATCGCAAATAAACTTTAGAAGAAAACATTATCTTGTTTGCGTTTTTTAATTAATAACAACAAAAAAATAAAAGATAATCAGAGGATTATTAAAAAATAAACAAATAAATTACTTAAAAAAGAAAGAAGAGAAAGAAACAAAACTATAAAAACAGTTGTTGCAGGATCATTCATGTTTCGTAGACTATTAAAAATTTTTCCTCAAAAATATTTAACTTGATATTTAAGTTAAAGTCAGTTTCAACCAAACATATTTTGTTTCTAATGAAATTAAGAGCACTTGTTGGGCTAACTTAAGGCCAAAAAAAGCATGCTTTAACCAACCTAAAAATCTATACAAAAATTTCAATCGACCTACATAAGCACTTTAAAGGGTTCACTGTAGTTTTGCTTATCGGCTACTTAGTAAACAATAGTGGCAGCCTCAATGTTCCATGTTTAAAGGTTGTCTAATGGCCACTACTGGCGGATCAAATGATCAACTAAGCAACCAATAAGCAAAACTCCGATGAACATGTTTGCTGGGTATACATTAGTATACCCAGCAAAATTTTTTAAGTAAATTTTTTTAAGTAAAACTTTTATAAAAGAAACGATTTAAAAAACACCATCAATTGTTTTAGAAACATTACACTGGTTTGAGAAATATACAATCATTACACATGTTTCATTAATGTAGAATCATTACACGTGTTTGATAAATATAGAATCATAACACATGTTTGATAAACACACTAACCCAAAAATATTATTTTAATTCTCCTCGTGCAAAGCTAGAAAGGTTGGAATGTGCTAAGCTGAAAAAAAAACTAAAAACGGACTAACGTAACAAATTAATTGGGTGTAAAAGCAAATAATATTAATAATAATAATAATAATAATAATAATAATAACAATAAAAACAATAATAATAATAGTAATAATAACAAATAGGGATACCAAAAAATCTTTGTCATTAAGAAAATATTTTCAATGCACGAGAATAGTAATTGAAACTATATGACTGATTCTAAATTAAGATGTGCCTTAGTTTTTCACTTTTTAAATTTTTTTTTTTTTTACTGTATTCACCGAAGACCAATGCGGTTAGTTAAACCCAAGACCAATGCGGTTGAGGGTGTTATCGAAAAAGATCTATAAGTTTTTGTTAAATTTCTAATTTAAAAGAAATTGTCATTATATTTGAATGAAAATCGCTAAAATTATATTATTACGATTTACTTTCTTGAATTCATGATCATATTTATAAAAGCTTATATTTTTTTTATTATATTATGAATGTAAATAGTATTTTTAACAATATTATTTTATTTAAGTCGTAAGGGACTCTATGAAAAAACTGTAGTAACTTTAGTCACCTGTACCATCTTTAAGCTCGTGCATTTTTTTTTTAATTATTCCAAAAAAAAAAGGTTTGCATTTCATAACTACATAATTAATAGTAAATAATAGTACATATTGTTAAATGTGTTTGTTTATGCGACACAATGGTCGCAAAAAGTGACCAACGGAGCCGTCCAGTCACGTAGACCTGGAGATGTGTATAGAAGTAGATTGTAGATGATGTGATTGGGTTAGAATCATAAATGAATGTAAAGACTATTTTGTAGGAGGATGAAAATTTTAGGACTCAGGGATTAGGTGAACAATAACTCACGCTATAGTCATACTAAACAAATGTTAAAACAATGGTCTATGAGTAAACAAGTCAATATCGATCCGCTGGTTCATTAAAGGCAACCATGGCTAATATTATCGCACCATACAAAATCAATAAAATAAGTAGATAACAAAATATAAAGTAAAATGATAAAAAATATAAGTACGAGCAATATAAAAAGAAAAAATAAGCTAGTAATGTGCTACTATATATGGTCTAAACTCTAGATAACTAACTGAAAACTTTTCCTATTACGAGATAAAAGTATATAAATGTCGTACATAATAATAGTATATATTGTTAAATGTTAATATGTATATAATTGTATAGAACTTTTTAAAAACATATCAGGGTTTGCTGGGATCCTAATAAACCTCTCACTGCTTAGCAACTGCGGTCCCCTTGATACGCATTAGGTACTAAATTAAATTTATTACAAAATTTTCCAAAACTTTGATAAAAACACAAAGATAAGTAGAAAAAAAAAGCTGCCTCGACTTGGGACAATGCGTCCCTTAAAAATATCACGATAAAATATTTTTGATTGAACTTACGTTAAAGTTCAGTTTATTGAAATAAAAAACTCCTCAAGAAATGTTGTTCATAAAAAATTAAAGTGTAAAAAACAAATGATTTAAAAATTTAAAAAACTTCTGAGTGATCAATACCTTATTTTACGGTGACAAGATTCAGGGATTAGGCTACAATATAAACAGATCTAAATCCTGCATTTAAATATATTACCTTCATAATAAAATCAACATTTTAAGAAAATTTAAATAAACTTTTCTAAACGGGAAAATTAAAACTGCATCATTTCGACGAAATATCAGATGAAAAACGAGGTCTTGGTGTTTTTATTGCTGTATTAGTGTGTAATTACAACATTTTGTTATGGTTCTACAAATTAAAAAACAGATCGCGCATACTCACTACCTTTCACTCTTGGGTAACAGTTATTAACTACATGCTATTAGGTAGCGAAGGTGCCAGCAAAAACAATCGCTTGGATCTCTTCACCGCCAAGAAGGTCTCATAACTCATTTTTTTCGAATATATCACTTGGACCTCTGACCTTTAGCGTCCTATATATAAATTTCTGCTTTCTGCTATGTGATTATTTTTATTTACTAAATATTTTATTTCATGTTACTGCACAAACCACGTTAAAGAGAATGGCAATCATATTGTCTTATCAGTTATAAAGATCGATTTGCTTATGCCAAACCATTACTATTTCAAAAAAAAATTCTTAATATTTATCAGCTGAATATTTTTAGTATACTTTGTTTTATGTACAAATGAAACACCAACGCATCTCCTGTTCCTTTTCATAATCTATATACCTTAAAAGATAAAAACTTTTTATATTTTACCTTTTCTATAACTAATATTAAAAAGTCATGTATCTCATTTCGAGGAACTTTTCTTGGAAACAAAATAGTTTTGAAAAACTTTGATTTTTCCCATGAATGGAATTATCTTTCATTCAAGAAAAACTAAAAGAAATTATTTTATTTTTTGAAGACATTTTTTTATATTTTTAAATTCTTCTGAAAAATAATATGAAGCTTATTACATAAGGTAATATATAATTGTATATCTGATCCGCATCTTATGCATATATAAAAACAGCTCTTATTAAAATATTTTTGTATTTATATATAAAAGTATCATGAATTTCTATATGCCAACTTTATTTATAAATTCTTACGAAATTTATGCTCTCGCTAATTATTACTAGGACATTGTTTGTTTTTTAATTTTATCTTTCATATAATTTAGCGTATTTAATATTCTCGAGCAGTTCTTGATAATTAGATATGAAGGTCTACAGCATGTCTCCGCGTTCTTTTATTTGTTTTATATTTTTATACCTGTATATTTTGTTATATTTTTTTTATTGTATAACGATTTTAATCTTAACTATCTTATTGTATCAATTTATTGAATATTTAAGAAAAGAACGAAAAAAAGATCGTAAAAAAAAATCGTAAACTGGAAAAGACATGTTAAGAAAAAAGTTTTACCTTCTTAGTCTAAACTATCGCGAAACGTTTTTATAATCTTTTTTCTAAAATTTAGCGGAATTGCTATTGTTTAAAGTTGATAACGAGTAAAAAACTTCAAAGTTTATACGTAATTCAAATCAAACTTTAAAAGGTATAACTTTTTGTAAAAACCTTGATTCGTAAAGAAGCAGAAAATACGTAACTCTTGGAAATCCTTATTCTAAGGCAATAATAAAGCAAAGTTTAATTTGAAAATTATATTATATAGAATAAGATTACAATTGTTTCTTGCAAAATAAACTTGAATGCTGTCTTCTTTCAACCCTAAAACAAAAAACGTTAAAAATATTAGAGAACTTACCGAAAGTTTAAATAACAAAAAAAATAAAGTTTTTAAATAAACATCGCTTACGTTATTATTTGCCTCTGCCTCTGCTTCTACTACCACCACCACCACCACCACCACCGCCTCCTCCTCCACTTCTGCTACCGCCACCACCGCCACCGCCACCGCCTCCACCACTTCTGCTACCTCCACCACCGCCACCACCGCCTCCACCACTTCTGCTACCGCCACCTCCGCCACCGCCACCGCCTCCACCACTTCTGCTACCACCTCCCCTAGGATCAGCTACTTCATTTCTAAATCACAAATAAAACTCAATTGTTGGATTCTTTTAATAACCCAATTATTACATAAAATATAGGTAAAAGTACAATACAAGGCAGCAAAGTACGTTCCAGCATTGTTCTTTAAATGTTATGTCGATATTATTACCAATAATATAAAATATAGCAGAATGTAATAAAAGCTTACATCTCTTTTTTTCCGTAACCATATCCACCTCCGTATCCGCCTCCGTATCCCCCATCTCGTTCTCTATAATAAGGTAAAAAAAAAAAAAATATGCGTTACTTATAGTTTCATTCTTCCTAAGAATTAGTCAAAAAAAAGTTCTCAAATTCTTACGTTTGTCTTTTTCCGTAACCATATCCACCATATCCTCCATATCCACCTTCACTTTTATCTTCGTCTTCATTTCTAGATCAAAGGTATAAAGACGGTTTAATTTTTGAAATAATAAAATAACATACAATTCCGTGTTATATAAATAATATATACATGACCGTAGCAAAAAGAAGACAATATTTGGTTTTTCACTATGCCCCGTTTGCTGTAACGTGCTACCATTGTAACAAGTCATCAAGTGTTTCTTACAAATAATTAAAATGTAAAAAAAAAGTTATTTTGTTCAAAACTTGAAAATTAAAGTTACGTTAAAAGAAAAAGAAAAAATAACTTTTCAGTTTGTTTTTAATAAAGCGAAATTTCTGATGGCAACAGAAAACTCGGTAACCAATTAATGTATTTTAGGTTGTTAATAATTGCAATTTGACAATCTTATAAGGTAAATGTAACTAATTTTATTGAAAAGTGTGTTAAATATTCTAGGAATTAGTTTATTACGAAGTTGATACATAAAAATAAGAATTTGATATAAATTTAACTGAAAAATATTGAGGGTGATGAACTTTTAATAGATTTTTTTTTAAACTTTTTTATTATACTTAATTTAGAATAACAAACATGTAAACTTAAAAGAATAAAACCTACATCTCTTTTTTACCATAACCATATCCGCCACCGTATCCTCCATATCCTCCACCATAATCACTCAATTTGTTTGAAAATAAATCCTTGTTTTCCTAAATTGAAAAACTCATTTATACTTCCTAACTAGTCTATTTGAAAATAAAAATAAAATAAAAATTTAACTAAAATTAAAAGCAATAAAAACGTTTGAAAAATAAGAAATAAGTCATATGAAAAAAGAAATAATAAAAAAATAAAAGTTACTTTGCGATTAGATTCATCTTCGTCATCATTGTCTCTATTTCTAAAAGAGATAATAGAATTAGAAATTTTGCAAATTTTGAAATACCAAGACTTTTAAAGTAAAGGATAATATTCACTTTGCATCGGCAATAATATCTTTTGCATGCTTGAAAGGAGCTGCTTCGCCTAGCTAAACAATAAGCCACATATATTTCAAAAGTAACTTATTATTAAATACGCGTAGCGTTACATTATTTAAAAAACTATTATGTTTTACAATAATATAAATATATAAATATATAACATAATCGTTAATTTTACTCACAAAAACTTGAAAAGAAATCAGGAACGTAACAAAAATACAAAGATAAACCATTCTCTCTGAACTTCAACTAACTTTGTTCAATGTTGATTTTTCACCCTTTTTATACAATCTACTAACTAATTACAAAAACACCCTGAAAGTATTTATGAAACCAAGAACTCGCGTCATTCGGAAAATGATAATTTGCAAACAAAAGAAAGTTACCAGTTTTAATTATATACGAGTAGGGAGTAATTAAAACACCTACAAAATACATCACTATTCAAATACGTATTTAGGGTTGAGTGCGACGTATTACGGCAATTTAGTTTTATGCATTTAATAGCATGGTAATTAATTTAAAAAAACATGATTTACTGAAAATCGCCCAACTGTTCAATGTTTTGGGATAAGGAAATTTCAAACAAACGAAGTTTCAGTTTTTTGGTCTTTTTAAATTTGCCAGGTTTTAAGAAGCAATGCGCAGAGAACTCAAACATAAAAATTAATAATTTTCTCAAATACAGTGAAATACACTAAAATTATCTCAAATACAGTATTTTATCAAAATACACTAAAATTATCTCAAATACAGTATTTTACCAAAATCACATATTAAGTAGAAAATACACAAAACATTTATGTAACATGAAAGTTGTTAAAAAATCGATAGGTTTACTTTTAAAGTTTTAAAATATTTTGTTGTGGCTCTTTATACGACCTTGGTGCATATAAATTAACATAGTTTTTTAAAAAAATGTTTGAAAGTGAAATAGCATGTTTTCTTTCCATATTAAAGTTAAAAGACTCCGATATCAAAATTAGTACATTGCAGAGTGACTTTCGGCAGACTTTACCAACAGTTTCATGAAATAATATATAAGAGAAAATAGTCTACTGACAAACTATGTCATTTGGTATCTTCAAACCTCCACGATTTATTTCTGCAGTATAATCACCAAATTCTCCATAGTAAAATTTAGCTTCTTTTTTCTCCTCCACTTCATTTCGCACAATATATCCAGCAATATATACTAATCCTGCTTTGTATCTATTTGCAAACTCTTTTCTAACTCAGACAAATTGTCAAATATATCAATAGCATTACTGCTAAGAAAGTATCCACATTTTTGGCAGTTATGTCCACTTTCTGCAGATAAAGAATCAATATCTATACCAATATGGAGACTTAATTTTGCTCTTTGATTTTTAACTTTTTCTATGACATTTTGCAAATTGATAAAATATGTGCCTCCAGATCCTAGTCGAAGTTTTCCAAACATTTTTTATAGTGGATCAGTTGTAAATTTTCCCAGTATTACATACTTAAAAGGATATTGTAACAAAAATTTAGTAATGGCTACTAAACCACGACAGGTATAAACTAAAGTTGCACCTGTATCTCAGTCAACTGAAATTGTCTGTTTCCCTGTTTGCTGGACATTTATTCTGCCATTGTTGCAAGAGAAAGTAAAAATGCCAGTCTAGCATCTTCTGAAGTTGATATAACTGCTCTGTCTGGATCTTTATATTGAATATCAGCATAAGATCCTTTTGTATTGACGATTTTCCAGAATCTTACAAATATTTTAATTAAAGTAATGGTATCGTTTGCTTCTTTTATGCTACTGTTGGATTTTAGAGCAGTTGCAGTTTTATCACAAAACACCTGTAGGCAAGTAGACACTTTTTGTCTCTGAATAGGTTTTGGTGCAAAAGGCACACTTCTAAGTTTAGACAATTTTACAATGCTATTTCCTTCGAGTTTGAACAAGCTTAAAATACTAGACCAGCATACATATTTCGTTTTCCCATCATATTCATAATATAACTTTTGACTTTTTTCTGTGATCCAGTTATTACGAACAGATTTAAGTAAATGCAAAAAGTCATATAACAAGAATATGTTGTCTTTAGTCAACCATGGATCAACACAATCAAACTTTTTAAATAGTGCTTGGTTTGATCGATTATTGTCGCATATTAGGGCTACAGGTACTCTTCCAGCGCTCTAAGACAAATTGAGTTTGTTCGAAAAGAAATTCAGAATCAAGCTCACAAACTAGTAAAATTCTGCACAGATATTGCGGCCCCCATAAAGTGAGACTAAACTTGAAACAGTTGTTGCTGTTGGGTCTGGTTTATTTACTGCTTTACTAAAGACTGAGGCCAGCATGATAAATAAGCGATGATTTAACATAGACTTCATCAATTGAAGACCTGAGATCAAGAACGTCAAAAAATAAACATTTTTCAGGAGATTAAAAAAACAAAAAATAATTTATTTTTTTAAGTTATTCAAAAAAATATACAAATGGAAATTTCTAATTTAATTAAGTGAGTCTAGAGAGATAAAAGATTTTCTAGAGGATAAACCATTGAAGCTTGTTCAGTGAAGGCTAATAAACAATGCGGTACTTAGGACGTTCTTGATCTCATATGTCAAGGGGGAACGAAAAATAAGAAATAAATGTCTACAAAACATATAAATCAGCTCAATAGCAATGTAATATAAAGAAGAATAAAAAAATGTAATAAAAGCTGGTAGAATATTAACACAATATCAGCTAAGAAACTGTTGTTAAAAATGTTTAGACTATCAAAATGATTATTTTTCCAACTCAATCTCATCATTGGAGTCTTTACCTTCACTATTTTGGATGGAAAGTAACGACTGATAAAACGATTTAGCCTCATCACTAATAACTTTGTTTAGTTTTTGCAAATCTTTGAATTTGGCAGATTTAGTTAGCAAACTGGCAGTGTACATCGAGACGGTTGGCAATGAGGTATTGACATTAGGTTTTTCAATAACAAAACTGCAACCATATCTTTGTGCAAATTGGAATATTCAAAAATAAAATAATTACTCACTGCGAATTTTTCTTTATTAGCCATAATCATTTTCTTAAAGAAAGGTTGAAATAATAAATAATTATATTATATTATATTAGTGCTAATTAAATAATTATTATTTATGAAAAATTATTATAAGGCAATATTTGTAACTTGCTTATCAACATTTTTGCACATTATCTCCATTTTCGATTATTTTGGACTTAGGACATTCTTGGTCTCAGGACGTTATTGTTCTTAAAGTGCTAATTTCACTGCTTCCAACATTAATTTTATAAAAAGTTATTATAAGACAATATGCGTAACATGTCTATCAACATTATTGTACATTATCTCAATTTTCGATTATTTTGGACTTAGGACGTTCTTGATCTCAGGTCTTCAATTAAAAGTATACACTTTTTTTGCATTTCATTGTCAAGCTTTGAAAAAACCGAGTTTAAAAACTCTATATTGTCCATTGCAGAATCCAGTTTTGAAGTTAGCTTTGTTAAGAGGGAAATACTTGGAAGTTCAAAATCTTACTTTAATCTTTCATATAATGATCTTGAAATCGCAAAATAATTAAATGCTCTAACAATAATTTCTGCGCTGTATTTTTTCTTCCCAATTGTAGTAGAGCTCATGTCACGGATGAGCTGCAAAAGATTCGTAATTTTTCTGCCTTTTGTTAAGTTATTCAAAAAATTAATAGCTTCTTGTAATTTCAAGCAAGAGTCAATTATGAAAATCCTATTTTGAGATAGAGATGCAATTTTATACTTAACTCCACAAAAGTATCCCTCAAAAATAAGATCATTCCTAATCTTAAGCATAAACCTGACAATCAAAGAGCTTTCTTCAAAGTCTGTTGAATGCTTGATTAGCAAATGTTCACCAGCAAAATACCAAGTTACATCAACTACACCAAAATCAATTTCTTTATTTCGTAGCTTCTGATGTAATGATTTAAAACATGAAATCTTATCAGCAGCTAAAAACATATCAAATTCATCGGCTATAATGTTCCGGACAGATGAAAATGCTTTAAAAGTTGTTTTTAATAGTGGTGGAAAAGTAGATATCAAACTAGACTTGACACATGTAAAAACTCATAGAGAAACGCGAGGCCTTTTATGGCCAAATTTGGTAACTGTTGGATATCTAGGTAGAAAGTGTCTTTCGCAAACAACTGTATTTGGGCTGTCAGGTACATTATCTCTTTTTTAATTTTTTGCTGAAGTTTTGTATGTACTTAAACTGTTTTATTTAACAATTATTAGTTATGTAAATTTTTAAAAACGTTTAAAAACACCGATACGGGGGCTCGATGATAAAACAAGTCTGTCTTCTTCTTGCTTCGGCCAGAATTTTCTATGATTGTAATTTTTTTTTGCAGCTTTTAACAAACACCAAAATAAATGAAAGAAAAAAAAACTCCCCCTTATTCTTTCATAAATTGCCTAAATGCACCAAAAAAACCAAAAATAATAAAAATCGTCTCCCTGAGTAGATGGTCTGAATCCGCCCCTGCTTTCCGCTAGATTTAAAAAATCCTAATTTACTATTTTAAATAAAATGTTAATATCTCCAATAAAATGTTCCATCTCCAAAAATAAATTCATGTTATTTGCAAATAGAACTGAGTTTAAAATGTTTGAAAACTTATGAAAATCATTTACATAAACAAGAATCAAAAAGGGAGCCAAAATTAAAGCTTGTGGAACTTCGCAATTTATAGTCATTTTCTTTCTTCATATAATATGTACCGTAACATGGGGTTACTTTAATCCACTTTAATGCGATTTTTAGTTTTAACAATCAGGCTTGCTCTATTCAAACTGTGAAAAAAAAAATTTTATTCAAATTATTGATAATGATATTTTCAATTCAAGCTAATTGATTTATAAAACAGATTAAAAACAGAAATACTTTTTACTTTCTTCAAAACTTGGCCTAATGTTATCTTTTTGATTGGTATAACATCTGATTCTTCTGAGTCAGGACAGATTCCTTTCCCTGATGGAATATTTAATTATCACTTTAATATTGAAGGTCTGCACAATTGTCATTCAAATGACTGATAAATGCTTTAGAAATATGACTTAGATCAACAGATAATCGATCTTGCAGTGGCAAGCGATTCTTTATCGCAAGAAAAAATTAAACACTGAGTAAAATCGGATATTTTCACAAAATGTATTTTATTATTTCCGGCACATTTTTTAGTAGTGGAAAGTGTCTTTTGAAAATGATGAGGATATTTTACTTCCAGGTGATTCTTTCCAGAAAGACAAAACGGTTTTCCACTTACATTTTAATGGCCTAAAATAGGCAACATTTTGAGGTGGTGTCAAATGTGATGAGTTAGGTGGTAAACACACAAATACAATTTATTTTAAAAGACTTTTTTTTACTTGACACAGTTTAAAAACATTCTGACTAATGTATGATAACAAATTATCTCCCAATGAGAACTTTTTTTCAATATAGGAAGCAGGTGAGCAAAAACCAATCCTCAAATGTGACGCTTTCTAACCATCTACGTTCTGTGCAATTTGTAACCACACATTTGTAACTACTTGAGTAAAACTTTAAATAAACTAGCTCTAGTTTTTTCGGCAACAGCGGCTGTAGCACAGTGGTTAAAGCCTTAGACGCTAGAGATCCGTAGTTGAATGCCACTATTGGGTAAGTTTTATTCCATTGGTAAAGAAGGAGGTGTAGACTTCCTTTCAAATGCTCTTCGGTGGTGCTCTGTGATAAGAGCGTACGGACTTTTTGAGGCACCTAAACAAAATAAAAAAATAAAAACTAAAATTGCAAAGTGAGCATAGGATGTCTTTTTAAAAATAATTTACACCATTCTAGCCCTGGAAATTTAATTCTAAACTGTGGAATAGTTTTGTTTTGAAAAGAAAGGTAACCTTTAAAATGAACCTAAAATCTATTTTATCCACAGAGAATCCAAACTCAGACACTGCCAACATATGGAAAACTAAAAAAGATTCTTCCAAAGCAGTAAATGTTGCTGCGATTGTGTTTTGGCTTTAATTTAAATTGGATAGTAGTTCTACATATGCCAAAATGTTAGATGCTACTCTCTGACTCATTTGGCATTCATTAATAGCAGAAAGGTACTGTTTGAGCTTTTTTTTGAGAATAATGTACATATTTTCTGGAGCCCCGTCTCCTAGTAATCATCATTGGCAGTTTCATAAGCTGAAATATAAATCAATCAATATAATTTACCAACAAAAAAATACTGTTTATAATATAGTAAAACTATTTCAATACTAATTTTATGAGCGGAAAATGCAAATGAACAATTTTGAAGGGACAATGAAAAAGGACTTTTTTGACGGAATGATGCAAATAAAGTGAATAATGTATAATATTATATAAATTAATGACTTTAATTTATTACATTTGTTATAATAACAATGCCTATAATAATAATAATAATAAATAAATAAAAAAATAATAATGATAAATATAATAACAAAATAAATTTTATCACCAAATAAATAAGCAAAAGTATATCCTTTTAATATAAATAAAATGATTCGAGATTTTATATATGAAATGGGCTTAGGGTTGGACTGGCTTGTAAAAACGGCCCGGGTTTTGGTCATCGCAGCCCACTTCATCTTTTGTTCCATATAAATATTTAATATATATTTATATGAAACATAGTATAAAAAAACTTTTTGTTTTTAGTTGCCTTCTTGAGTATTGATTCTTATTTTATGTATAAAAAAGAAATTTTAAACTTTCCAGCCTAAATATTGATAAAAAATATATATTTATAAAACACTGCTGTAAGTTGAAGTTTCGAAATAGTAGACACAATCGCTATTCACTATTGACTAGTATAGCAACTTTTTCATCGTTTGACTAGTCGATGACAAAACATCAACAAATGCATTCTTATCAATTTTTGGAAGAGTATCCTTTCAAAAAGAAATCAGCATGAATGATTGTAAACTTGATTGGCTCATCAAATTTTTTAATCTGTTCAAAATAAATTTCGATTTTGAGAATGATCTTTCACAAGCAACTTGTGATGAGGAAAACTTCATCACAAATTTGTACGCCATAAACAAGTTTGAATACGCAAGACTATACAAATTGAACTTTTAGAGAAGAAAATAACAAGAAGCAATACATTGTTTTGCGAGATTAGCATTTATTTCTGTGACTTTAGCTCTTTTTTACCGCTGGGGTTGGAAAGATAGTTTCAAATTCTATGGATTTAGAATGTCGGATGTTCTCAGAGACAGAGTCAGATACTTCCGTGTCCATTAGCAAATTATACTCATTTTCAAGAATTCTTTCAAAACTTTTCCATTTCCTAGCAAAGTTTGAAGCTGGTCTTTTGTTGGGCTGACATCAAACTTTCTGAGCAGTTCACTGAAGTGCTGCAATGCGATTCTAAGCATTTTTTGCAAAATTCTGCAAAATTTTTTTAATTTAAATAAGATAAATTAGCATATTGACTACCATGCTCAGATATAATTTAAACTTCTGGTTTCTTGATTTATTACAATATTTTCAAGATTGAAACGAAGTTTATCTTTCGCACTTTTAAGTAGTTGGTTGGCTCTAATTCTTATCTCTTTCATCTATGTATATCCATCCATCCATCTATGTATAATCTATAAAACCCCAATATCTGATTATTTGAAGATAACTAGAACTTATATTCTACGTGTAGGCTCGAAGTATATCCATTCTCGTTGTCTTCAAATATTTAGATAATGGGGTTGTGAGCCCAAACACTTTCAAAAACAATTATGCTGTCAAAATAAATTTAAAGCTTATCAAGGAACCTAAAAGAGCTTTTGCTCAGTAACAGACATCATTGAATTTGATTGATGTATCATCAAATGTTTGTAACATGTCAAAGCAAAAAAAATAATTACTTTGTGTTTCTTGATCGGAAGTTTGAATAAAGAAGTTTCCAAATATTTTAGTAAGAGCTCTATGTTTTGCCAACGAACGGGTTTTACTTATTACAGATATATATTTTAATTTGCTAAATTCATGCTAAACTTTGAACCGTAAATATGATTCCAGTAAAAATACTGCACATGTGTTCAAAACGCCAAATAAAGTAACAATTTCAACCGCTTTTCTGGTAATGTCAACCATTACCAAATTTGAGACATAGGCATATTACAATACATGAATCAAACCCGAGGAAACTATATTTAACCAGATATTGAATCCTTCCATGTTAAAAGCTCCATCGGGGGCATTGCTGATACATTTACTTATATCAACTTAACTACTTATATTTCAAAAACGCCAAAAACCGAATCAAACATTTATTTTACAGTTGTTGATGTGCAAATGACTATCGATATTACACTTTTATGTACAGCTTTTATTACATATTGAACTACATTAGAACACTGATCTTGTACATTATTGTCTTATGTGGTATCAATTTGAACATAGCGCCCGTGGCGCAGTGGTTATAGCGCTTGCTTTATAAGCAGGAAATCCAGGTTCCAAACAAGCTCTGGCATATTTCGCGTCACGGTAAGGAAGGAGGCGTGAACCTCCTGGATAAATGTACTTTCGCGGTGCTCTGTGACAAGACCGTTTTGCCTTCTTGGGGCACCTAAAAAAATAATAATTAAAAAAACACTAAACAAACCAGCTTCTCTAATCTATATTACAATCATGCTTGTTAATGATGTTGTTATTGCATCAATGACTTTATTAAAAATCGTTTTTGACAGAAATGTGATCAGAACACTTTTTGTATGTCGTCTTTAAAAGTCAACCAATGACGACAGTGACGAATCGAGGATTTTTTGGTGTTTGAGATAGCAAACTTTCAGACATGGAGCAAACTGCAAACGTTTTTATATTTATACATACGTCAATTTATGAGGCTAGGCAAAAAGTTGCATTATTTGGAGGCAAGGAACTAAAAAGCCCTTTGAGAACTTCCCTCCCCTCCCTTCCCAAACGTGAGGGGCAACAAGTCGATAAAAAAATTTTTTTAAATTCTCAACTAGACTTATATTCATTAATAAATTTTTAGTTTCATTGTACTATCTCTCAGCGTTCAAAAATTATGATCATATAAATTTTTAAATTTTATATAATCATTATTTAAAAACGTTGAGAGGTAATTCTATAAAACTAACAATTTATCGATAAATATCTATAAAAATATAGAAAAGTTGAGAAAAGTGCAAAACATTTATTATTTATTTTTATTCTCGTCTAATGCTTTAAAAATATCACGAACAAGCTTATTAAAAGCATTGTCAGTTAAATTACCTGGGTGAAATACAAATCGTTTATTGTATAGAATATTATTAAAACAAAGAAAAATTACCTTTCGATTATAAATATATTGCAATATGAGTTTAGAGAAATAAGGGAGAGTTGAAACTAATCTGTTATTTACAGGATTAGAAATGTCTCCTGATTAGAAAATAGGTATGACCCTCGCAATTCTAAGTTACTTAGGATAAACACTTTATTTTAAATAGGGCTTAAAAAGATGTAAAAGAACAATTGTTTTGTATTTTATCAACTTTTTCATTACATTAATACTAATACTATCAACCCCCACAATTTTGTTTTGTTTTAAAAGATATCGTTTTAAATGATTAACTGTCTTCATGAATTTTCAGTCTGCATGTAGAAAAAGTTGCACTAAAAGTCTGCATGCAACATAAATGTATTTATGTTACATGCAGACTTTTAGTGTATTTCACTGTGTTTGAGAAAATTATTAATTTTTATGTTTGAGTTCTCTGCGCATTGCTTCTTAAAACCTGGCAAATTTAAAAAGACCAAAAAACTGAAACTTCGTTTGTTTGAAATTTCCTTATCCCAAAACATTGAACAGTTGGGCGATTTTCAGTAAATCATGTTTTTTTAAATTAATTACCATGCTATTAAATGCATAAAACTAAATTGCCGTAATACGTCGCACTCAACCCTAAATACGTATTTGAATAGTGATGTATTTTGTAGGTGTTTTAATTACTCCCTACTCGTATATAATTAAAACTGGTAACTTTCTTTTGTTTGCAAATTATCATTTTCCGAATGACGCGAGTTCTTGGTTTCATAAATACTTTCAGGGTGTTTTTGTAATTAGTTAGTAGATTGTATAAAAAGGGTGAAAAATCAACATTGAACAAAGTTAGTTGAAGTTCAGAGAGAATGGTTTATCTTTGTATTTTTGTTACGTTCCTGATTTCTTTTCAAGTTTTTGTGAGTAAAATTAACGATTATGTTATATATTTATATATTTATATTATTGTAAAACATAATAGTTTTTTAAATAATGTAACGCTACGCGTATTTAATAATAAGTTACTTTTGAAATATATGTGGCTTATTGTTTAGCTAGGCGAAGCAGCTCCTTTCAAGCATGCAAAAGATATTATTGCCGATGCAAAGTGAATATTATCCTTTACTTTAAAAGTCTTGGTATTTCAAAATTTGCAAAATTTCTAATTCTATTATCTCTTTTAGAAATAGAGACAATGATGACGAAGATGAATCTAATCGCAAAGTAACTTTTATTTTTTTATTATTTCTTTTTTCATATGACTTATTTCTTATTTTTCAAACGTTTTTATTGCTTTTAATTTTAGTTAAATTTTTATTTTATTTTTATTTTCAAATAGACTAGTTAGGAAGTATAAATGAGTTTTTCAATTTAGGAAAACAAGGATTTATTTTCAAACAAATTGAGTGATTATGGTGGAGGATATGGAGGATACGGTGGCGGATATGGTTATGGTAAAAAAGAGATGTAGGTTTTATTCTTTTAAGTTTACATGTTTGTTATTCTAAATTAAGTATAATAAAAAAGTTTAAAAAAAAATCTATTAAAAGTTCATCACCCTCAATATTTTTCAGTTAAATTTATATCAAATTCTTATTTTTATGTATCAACTTCGTAATAAACTAATTCCTAGAATATTTAACACACTTTTCAATAAAATTAGTTACATTTACCTTATAAGATTGTCAAATTGCAATTATTAACAACCTAAAATACATTAATTGGTTACCGAGTTTTCTGTTGCCATCAGAAATTTCGCTTTATTAAAAACAAACTGAAAAGTTATTTTTTCTTTTTCTTTTAACGTAACTTTAATTTTCAAGTTTTGAACAAAATAACTTTTTTTTTACATTTTAATTATTTGTAAGAAACACTTGATGACTTGTTACAATGGTAGCACGTTACAGCAAACGGGGCATAGTGAAAAACCAAATATTGTCTTCTTTTTGCTACGGTCATGTATATATTATTTATATAACACGGAATTGTATGTATTTTATTATTTCAAAAATTAAACCGTCTTTATATCTTTGATCTAGAAATGAAGACGAAGATAAAAGTGAAGGTGGATATGGAGGATATGGTGGATATGGTTACGGAAAAAGACAAACGTAAGAATTTGAGAACTTTTTTTTGACTAATTCTTAGGAAGAATGAAACTATAAGTAACGCATATTTTTTTTTTTTTTTTTACCTTATTATAGAGAACGAGATGGGGGATACGGAGGCGGATACGGAGGTGGATATGGTTACGGAAAAAAAGAGATGTAAGCTTTTATTACATTCTGCTATATTTTATATTATTGGTAATAATATCGACATAACATTTAAAGAACAATGCTGGAACGTACTTTGCTGCCTTGTATTGTACTTTTACCTATATTTTATGTAATAATTGGGTTATTAAAAGAATCCAACAATTGAGTTTTATTTGTGATTTAGAAATGAAGTAGCTGATCCTAGGGGAGGTGGTAGCAGAAGTGGTGGAGGCGGTGGCGGTGGCGGAGGTGGCGGTAGCAGAAGTGGTGGAGGCGGTGGTGGCGGTGGTGGAGGTAGCAGAAGTGGTGGAGGCGGTGGCGGTGGCGGTGGTGGCGGTAGCAGAAGTGGAGGAGGAGGCGGTGGTGGTGGTGGTGGTGGTGGTAGTAGAAGCAGAGGCAGAGGCAAATAATAACGTAAGCGATGTTTATTTAAAAACTTTATTTTTTTTGTTATTTAAACTTTCGGTAAGTTCTCTAATATTTTTAACGTTTTTTGTTTTAGGGTTGAAAGAAGACAGCATTCAAGTTTATTTTGCAAGAAACAATTGTAATCTTATTCTATATAATATAATTTTCAAATTAAACTTTGCTTTATTATTGCCTTAGAATAAGGATTTCCAAGAGTTACGTATTTTCTGCTTCTTTACGAATCAAGGTTTTTACAAAAAGTTATACCTTTTAAAGTTTGATTTGAATTACGTATAAACTTTGAAGTTTTTTACTCGTTATCAACTTTAAACAATAGCAATTCCGCTAAATTTTAGAAAAAAGATTATAAAAACGTTTGGCGGATAGTTTAGACTAAGAAGGTAAAACTTTTTTCTTAACATGTCTTTTCCAGTTTACGATTTTTTTTTACGATCTTTTTCGTTCTTTTCTTAAATATTCAATAAATTGATACAATAAGATAGTTAAGATTAAAATCGTTATACAATAAAAAAAATATAACAAAATATACAGGTATAAAAATATAAAACAAATAAAAGAACGCGGAGACATGCTGTAGACCTTCATATCTAATTATCAAGAACTGCTCGAGAATATTAAATACGCTAAATTATATGAAAGATAAAATTAAAAAACAAACAATGTCCTAGTAATAATTAGCGAGAGCATAAATTTCGTAAGAATTTATAAATAAAGTTGGCATATAGAAATTCATGATACTTTTATATATAAATACAAAAATATTTTAATAAGAGCTGTTTTTATATATGCATAAGATGCGGATCAGATATACAATTATATATTACCTTATGTAATAAGCTTCATATTATTTTTCAGAAGAATTTAAAAATATAAAAAAATGTCTTCAAAAAATAAAATAATTTCTTTTAGTTTTTCTTGAATGAAAGATAATTCCATTCATGGGAAAAATCAAAGTTTTTCAAAACTATTTTGTTTCCAAGAAAAGTTCCTCGAAATGAGATACATGACTTTTTAATATTAGTTATAGAAAAGGTAAAATATAAAAAGTTTTTATCTTTTAAGGTATATAGATTATGAAAAGGAACAGGAGATGCGTTGGTGTTTCATTTGTACATAAAACAAAGTATACTAAAAATATTCAGCTGATAAATATTAAGAATTTTTTTTTGAAATAGTAATGGTTTGGCATAAGCAAATCGATCTTTATAACTGATAAGACAATATGATTGCCATTCTCTTTAACGTGGTTTGTGCAGTAACATGAAATAAAATATTTAGTAAATAAAAATAATCACATAGCAGAAAGCAGAAATTTATATATAGGACGCTAAAGGTCGAGAGGTCCAAGTGATATATTCGAAAAAAATGAGTTATGAGACCTTCTTGGCGGTGAAGAGATCCAAGCGATTGTTTTTGCTGGCACCTTAGCTACCTAATAGCATGTAGTTAATAACTGTTACCCAAGAGTGAAAGGTAGTGAGTATGCGCGATCTGTTTTTTAATTTGTAGAACCATAACAAAATGTTGTAATTACACACTAATACAGCAATAAAAACACCAAGACCTCGTTTTTCATCTGATATTTCGTCGAAATGATGCAGTTTTAATTTTCCCGTTTAGAAAAGTTTATTTAAATTTTCTTAAAATGTTGATTTTATTATGAAGGTAATATATTTAAATGCAGGATTTAGATCTGTTTATATTGTAGCCTAATCCCTGAATCTTGTCACCGTAAAATAAGGTATTGATCACTCAGAAGTTTTTTAAATTTTTAAATCATTTGTTTTTTACACTTTAATTTTTTATGAACAACATTTCTTGAGGAGTTTTTTATTTCAATAAACTGAACTTTAACGTAAGTTCAATCAAAAATATTTTATCGTGATATTTTTAAGGGACGCATTGTCCCAAGTCGAGGCAGCTTTTTTTTTTCTACTTATCTTTGTGTTTTTATCAAAGTTTTGGAAAATTTTGTAATAAATTTAATTTAGTACCTAATGCGTATCAAGGGGACCGCAGTTGCTAAGCAGTGAGAGGTTTATTAGGATCCCAGCAAACCCTGATATGTTTTTAAAAAGTTCTATACAATTATATACATATTAACATTTAACAATATATACTATTATTATGTACGACATTTATATACTTTTATCTCACACAGGTGATTATCAGTTTTCAGTTAGTTATCTAGAGTTTAGACCATATATAGTAGCACATTTACTAGCTTATTTTTTCTTTTTATATTGCTCGTACTTATATTTTTTATCATTTTACTTTATATTTTGTTATCTACTTATTTTATTGATTTTGTATGGTGCGATAATATTAGCCATGGTTGCCTTTAATGAACCAGCGGATCGATATTGACTTGTTTACTCATAGACCATTGTTTTAACATTTGTTTAGTATGACTATAGCGTGAGTTATTGTTCACCTAATCCCTGAGTCCTAAAATTTTCATCCTCCTACAAAATAGTCTTTACATTCATTTATGATTCTAACCCAATCACATCATCTACAATCTACTTCTATTTTCACATCTCCCAGGTCTACGTGACTGGACGGCTCCGTTGGTCACTTTTTGCGACCATTGTGTCGCATAAACAAACACATTTAACAATATGTACTATTATTTACTATTAATTATGTAGTTATGAAATGCAAACCTTTTTTTTTTTTGGAATAATTAAAAAAAAAATGCACGAGCTTAAAGATGGTACAGGTGACTAAAGTTACTACAGTTTTTTCATAGAGTCCCTTACGACTTAAATAAAATAATATTGTTAAAAATACTATTTACATTCATAATATAATAAAAAAAATATAAGCTTTTATAAATATGATCATGAATTCAAGAAAGTAAATCGTAATAATATAATTTTAGCGATTTTCATTCAAATATAATGACAATTTCTTTTAAATTAGAAATTTAACAAAAACTTATAGATCTTTTTCGATAACACCCTCAACCGCATTGGTCTTGGGTTTAACTAACCGCATTGGTCTTCGGTGAATACAGTAAAAAAAAAAAATTTAAAAAGTGAAAAACTAAGGCACATCTTAATTTAGAATCAGTCATATAGTTTCGATTACTATTCTCGTGCATTGAAAATATTTTCTTAATGACAAAGATTTTTTGGTATCCCTATTTGTTATTATTACTATTATTATTATTGTTTTTATTGTTATTATTATTATTATTATTATTATTATTATTAATATTATTTGCTTTTACACCCAATTAATTTGTTACGTTAGTCCGTTTTTAGTTTTTTTTTCAGCTTAGCCCATTACAACCTTTCTAGCTTTGCACGAGGAGAATTAAAATAATATTTTTGGGTTAGTGTGTTTATCAAACATGTGTTATGATTCTATATTTATCAAACACGTGTAATGATTCTACATTAATGAAACATGTGTAATGATTGTATATTTCTCAAACCAGTGTAATGTTTCTAAAACAATTGATGGTGTTTTTTAAATCGTTTCTTTTATAAAAGTTTTACTTAAAAAAATTTACTTAAAAAATTTTGCTGGGTATACTAATGTATACCCAGCAAACATGTTCATCGGAGTTTTGCTTATTGGTTGCTTAGTTGATCATTTGATCCGCCAGTAGTGGCCATTAGACAACCTTTAAACATGGAACATTGAGGCTGCCACTATTGTTTACTAAGTAGCCGATAAGCAAAACTACAGTGAACCCTTTAAAGTGCTTATGTAGGTCGATTGAAATTTTTGTATAGATTTTTAGGTTGGTTAAAGCATGCTTTTTTTGGCCTTAAGTTAGCCCAACAAGTGCTCTTAATTTCATTAGAAACAAAATATGTTTGGTTGAAACTGACTTTAACTTAAATATCAAGTTAAATATTTTTTGAGGAAAAATTTTTAATAGTCTACGAAACATGAATGATCCTGCAACAACTGTTTTTATAGTTTTGTTTCTTTCTCTTCTTTCTTTTTTAAGTAATTTATTTGTTTATTTTTTAATAATCCTCTGATTATCTTTTATTTTTTTGTTGTTATTAATTAAAAAACGCAAACAAGATAATGTTTTCTTCTAAAGTTCTTTGCGATATGTTTTTCAAACAAAAAACGATATGAAAAGATTCTTTTTAATTTAAAGCTTAATTTAAACTTTTTAGAAACCTTTGATACTTATTTGCCTGAATCGTAAGATTGTTATACCTGTCATTCTTGAGCTTCTAAATCAGCAATGTTTGAGAATATAGAGTGACTACAAGTTCTGATGCAGTTTGAATTATGAGGGTGAACGCAGCTAAAAAAAAGTCCACTGATCGATCCAATAAGCCAGAGCTAAGTAGAATGTAATAATCTTGCCTTGTACTATGTATAATGTATTTGTTTCTATGGCATTTCCAACAATAATATATGCATTTTTTTTAAAGTATTAACAAATGACCTCCAAGTATTACAAATAGTCAAAAACTTTGAAAGATCTTTTTAGCTTAAATAATAACAGCTTTTTCAAACCACAATTTTATTTTTATGTTCAAGTGTTAATAATTATATTTATGATTTCCTGGGTGTAGTACTTCGTATGTAAGTTTAAGAATTTTCTTAAAACCAAACTTTTTTTCCGTGAAGTTAGTTCTAATGTCTTTGACTAAATGGACAATATCATTTAGCAAATAAGTATTTTTTCGTAATTTTGTGAGCCATTTTTAATGTTTTTTGATTCAGAATTGAAAATTATCATAAAAAGTTTTCATTATAATGCTGGTAAATGCATTATTGGGATGATTGTTACTATACCCCGCGCTGTGAAATATCCCGTCTTATAATAAAGACGCTTATTTATAACACGGTTATAAAAATAACAAACAAAGAAGTGTTAGCTTGTTTAACTAGAATATTTAAAAAAATAAAGCAAATAACGATGGTCAGTTATTTCGAAGGTCCCATTTTTCCCAATGGAAAAATTCCACACATAAAACTCCAATGGTCTTTTATCCGACCATAACTGTAACTTTAATGAAATTTACAAAAATACACTGATAAACAAGCTGTGGAAATCTTATATGTCGTTTATATATTCTAATGCAGTTTTTAGTGCTGATTTCAAATATGAAAACCATTTTTTTGTATCGCGTCAGGTTTTCGAGATATTCGTAAAATTGTATTTCTATGTTATTACAAAGCGTAGAAATATATATATTTTTTTTTTGTTATTTTTTTTTTTGTTTATATATATATTCTAAAAAGGTTTAAATATTTTTATCATTATTTAAATTTAAATTGAATTACAAGTTAATATCATGGCTTTCAGAGGCTGTATTAATTCAAAAGATATGTTTTGTTATGTCTTGTTATATCTAACAAAAAAAAACCATCGGAAAACGTTTACATCATTTCTAAAAAAAGCGTATGAATTATATTTGATTCAAAAGTAAATTTGGATAAGGCTTGGGCACCAAATTTTATCTGCTCAGCATGTGCATGCAACTTGTGTGGTTGGATAAGAAAAGCAAAAAAAACAATCATTTTTTATTTGTGTTCCAATGATATGGCGGGAGTCTAGCAACCATACTACGGATTGTTATTTCTGTTCTGTAAATATTGCTGGTTTTTCATATAGAACTCGATTGTCTGTTAAATATCCTGAAGTGGCACCAGTTTCAAAGCTAATACTTCATAATCCTGCCGCTTTACCAATACCTACTGCACCTACTGAATATAATATCAATGTAGAAATGTTAGACGAATTTTAAATTAAGTCTTCCGTCTAGCTCAGACTCTGATTACAATGAGCATGACAAAAACGTCCATTAAATTAATAAAGCAAATAACAAGTCTGCAAATTTTGAAGATGTGGTTAGAAATTGCATAAATGCCAATAGAGATATGGGATGCAACATGTTACTCATAATTCATCGCCTTGGTTCGCACCCTAATTTCTTTCCAAAAAATCTTGTTTCTGTAAGCGACATGGTGAACGCTTTCATCACGATATAATGGTAATGGAGTCGCGTTATCAAGGTCGTTGGAGTGCAACAATGTTAGCGGATTACTGCTGGACACTTCAATGCGATTTGCCGAATGTTCGTCACAAGTGTAAATCCAAAGCCAAAAAATTTAAACCAGACAATATTTATTAATATTAAAAATTATTTTTAATATAAAAAAAAATGCGTTTTTATTTGTCTTTAATCAAATTTAAAAATAAAAAAAAGTTTATATATAACACAATTATAGTTAAAAAACCACTTTTAGGATTTAACTAGCTACGTTTT
Organism: Hydra vulgaris; assembly: GCF_038396675.1. Lineage (NCBI taxonomy): Eukaryota > Metazoa > Cnidaria > Hydrozoa > Anthoathecata > Hydridae > Hydra > Hydra vulgaris. The sequence continues at coordinate 30,806,115 of NC_088929.1, forward strand.
AAATTTATAATCACGAAGTTAAATAAATTATTTAAAACAATTATAATATTTTACGTAATTTTTAAAAAATAAAATATAATATTAAAATAATGATATATTAATAACTTAAATTGCTTAAAATTATATTAAATTATACATGTAAATCATTATAGTAATATGTCACTATAGTGACATATTACATGTCACTATAGTGACATATTACATATGTCACTATAGTGCATGTTAAATCAATTTTAATATGATATAATACATGGAAATCTTTATATATAAAGATTTCCATGTATTATATCATATTAAAATTGATTTAACATGCATAAATGCGTTATGCCCTATATCTCAAAAACTGAGAGTGATAGAAAGAAATGGTTTGCATATTTGAAATCAGCATATTTAATTTGTCTTAAAAAACCACCTAGCTAACAAGATTTCCACACAAAAATTTAATTTGTTTATCAGTGATATTAATGTAATTCAACAACTTTTTTTTTTTTTTGTAATTATTTATTTTGCAGTTTAAAAATGTTTACATTGCAAATACATTTATATAAACTATTGGCTGGAGCAAGAAGAAGAACATTTATATAAACTATTGGCTGGAGCAAGAAGAAGAACATTTATATAAACTATGGCTGGAGCAAGAAGAAGGCGTATATAGCCTTATCGCCGAGCCCCATTTAAAAAAAATAATAGCAATAAATTCTACTTTACCCTAACGTAAAAATATATATAAAATAACAAATAGAAATGAAAACCGAAAATAATTAATATAATTTTTTTTTTTTTTTTTTTTTTTATTTTTTACATTTGTTCAATATTTATAAAATTACAAGTTAAGATATAATAATATAAACAATTACAAGTAAGGATTTTTACTATAAATAATAAAAAAAAAAGAATGCGGAGACTCGTAGAAGACCTTAAGGTCTTGTCGTCGAGAACCGCTGCAAATTCGTTACAAATTTACGTGTTACATATTTTAAAATAAATAAAAAAAAAACTGTGTTTAACAATATTAGAAAAAAAAACATAATTTAAATAAAAAATAGAAATTTTCAAATAAATTTCCTATTAAAAGTATAAAAGTATATTATCAATAGAAAAAATGATTTTCTTAAGTTTCCTTTTATAAGAGGTATAAGTCCATTCATGAGAAAAGTCAAAATGTTTCAAAACTATTTTATTCCAAAGAAAGGCTCCTCGGAAAGAAACACAAGATTTACCAAAATTTGTATGCGAAAATTGTAGTCGAATAGAATTATCATTTCGTAGATTGTACTTGTTTTTTTCTTTTATTGAGTATAGGTTATGAAAGGAAGAAGGGGAATCGTTGGTTTTACATTTATACATAAAACATAAAATATTATCAACGTTTAACTGATATATATTTAAAATATTCATTTCAAGTAAGAGAGGCCTGGCATGAGTAAAACGGTCTTTAAAGTTTATAAGACGTGCAATGTGTTTCTGTTGACGATAAAGAGGTTTTAGTATACTTTTGTTCACATTACCCCAAGCAATGTTAGCGTAGTTAATATGGCAGTGAATAAAGGAATAATATAATTGAGTTAAAGTATGTTTATTTAAGAAACTTCTTGATTTATATAATATTCCTATAGTTCTAGCAATTTTGTTATTTAGGTTGTTAACGTGGTGTTTCCATTTAAGATTTTCATCAATATAAATGCCTAAAAATTTTGTAATTTTTGTTCGCTTTATTTCAATATTGTCAACAAAAATAAGTGGCGTAATACTTGGAATTAATTTTTTTTTTGAATTTGGGTAAAAAAGCATCCATTTAGTTTTTTCTATATTAATTGATAATTTGTTTGATTTGAACCAGTCAGAGATTTTAATAAGCTCAGTGTTCACATTTCTAAATAATGTTGTTAGATCATTGCTGGTTAAAAAAAGATTAGTGTCATCCGCAAACATAATTGTCATTAAGTTTGAGGCTTTGTAGAGATCATTGATGTATATCAGGAACAGCAATGGGCCTAGTATTGAGCCTTGTGGCACTCCACAAGTTATATTTAATAAATTTGATGATAATGATGAGTCTATTTGAATAAACTGTTTACGATTAGTTAAATAGTTCTTTAGTAATAATAAAGTATTTCCAGTGATTCTATAATGTTCTAGTTTGTTATAAAGAATTTCATGATCTATAGTATCGAAAGCTTTCGATAGATCTATGAAAATACCCAATGTGTATTTCGATGTTTCAAATGAATCACCAATATTTCTTGTTAGTTGAAGTATTGCATGTTCTGCAGAATTATTTTTTTTAAATCCATATTGGTTATTATATAATATTTTGTTTTCTGATAAGTGGTTAAAAATTTTATTATATAATATTCTTTCTAGAATTTTTGAAAAAACTGGGAGACCTGATATTGGGCGATAATGACTGAGGTTTGTAAGTTCTCCTCCTTTGAAAATTGGGGTAACTCTAGCTATTTTGAGTTTGTCGGGAAATACTGCTTAGTTTATTGAGCACGTAAAGACCCTAAAGAGAATATTTTTAATTATGTCATATGAACCAATAACAATATTTCCGTTTACATCGTCTGGACCAATTGCTTTATTAGTCTTAAGCATTTTGAAAGCAGTCTCAAATTCATCAAAAGATACTTTAAATTTGTTTAGAGAAGATATTTCAGGGGAAGTCAAATATTTTTTTGAATTGATTGAATTATTAATTATGGGGATGTTTTTGGCTAAGTTTGGTCCAACTGATACAAAGAACTTGTTTATTTCGTTTGCTAGTATGGTAGGGTTATAAAAAACTTCAGTATTTATTTTAATTGCCTTTGGCAAAGAGCATATTTTCATTTTATTGTTACAAGTGATTTCATTAACAAGTTGCCATTTTCGCTTATAGTCGTTTTTATATTTATCAAATAAGTCGCTGTAATAATTTCTTTTAAGGTTTTTTTTTTATTTTCAAATAGTTTGGTAAAGGTTTTATAGAGTGTTTTGCTTTCAATTGTTTTTGCTTTAAGGTATTTAATATATAGTTTTTGTTTTATTTTTGAGGATTTTCTAAGGTCTTTTGTTACCCATGGTGATTTTAAACTTTTTTTTGTTTTATTAATTTTACACTTTGGGAAATTTACATCATAAACTTCATAAAAAACTTTAAAAAATGCATTATACATATTATTTGCCTCTGACAAATTACTTACTGAATTCCAGTTTATTAAGGATAATTGTTCCTTAAATGATAAAATATTTTTATCATTAATATAGCGTTTGATAATGACCTGTTTTTCATGTAATATCGAATCTGTATTAATATTTATAGATAAAAAAATAGGAAAATGATCCGAGGTATCACTTTTAATTATTCCTGTTTTTAGTAAATTATAAGATGTGTCAGTTGTTATGATATTGTCTATTAACAAGGCAGATGTTGCAGTTACCCTTGTTGGTCTATTTATTAAAGGAATTGCTCCATTTTCAAACAAGTCATTATAAAACTTTTTAATATTTTTATTTGAGTGATATTCAAAACAATCTAAATTCATTTCACCAATTATGTAATTTAATTTCTTTTCTTGAAAACCTTTTTTTATTATATCAGTAATTAAAAAACTATTAAATTGTTCAATTACGCCTAAAGGTGGGCGATAACAACAACTCAAAAGTATATTTTTATTATTTTTGGTTGTAATTTCAATCGTTAAAACCTCTTTATCGCCATCGGAAATACTCATGTCAGACCTGATAATAAATTGCAAGCTTGTGGTTAAATAAATAAGAACACCACCGCCTCGTTTATTTGTTTTACGAGCGAGTGGGATCATATTAAAGCCTGAAAGGTGGAGATTTGCGTTTGACGTAGCATCATCAGAACTGCACCACGTTTCTGTCACACATATTATGTTAAAAATATTTGAAGTTTCCTCCAAGTTATTGCAAAATGTTTCAAAGTTTTTTTTTAAGCTTCTTATATTGAAATGAATAACATTAATACGATCCCGCTCCAGAAATTCTTTTATTTTATTGTTATAAAAATAAAAAGGGTTGCTTTGTTGAGCACCTGTATTAAAAAAATTGTTTAGATCTTGATCAAATTTTTCGTTAGTTTCAAAATTATTTGTATGAGAAAAATTAAAAAATTTTGATTCAAAATTGTTTGAATCCATTTTAAAAGTATTATTAGCATAAAAATATTTAAAAAAAAGAATTTCTGTTTAAATTTAAAAATCTCGTGAAACTAGTTTATTATAAATGACTTTGGCAAACTTACCCTTTGATCGTAGTTCTTTTGCTTCTATAAAAAGTCATATAATAATTCGAAATAAAAAATAAAAAGTCAAAAAAATAAAATTTCTTGAGGATAAAAGACAACAAGAAATGAAATTTCATAATTAATATAATCACTAGATAAATTATGAACATCATCAGTGATATTTTATATATATATTTTTTTATTTTAAATATTTTGTATTAATTTATATTAATCACTGATACAATTAAATCTATTTTTTATATGATTGTTTTTAGTTTAAAATAAACATTTAAAGTATATGTATGGATATATCCATGAATAATAATAATCATTTTGATTCGTCCATAAATTGCTCTAATGTAGTCTGATTGTTGTTAACAACATCTGGAAACTTTTTCCACAGATTAGGTCCGCGGTATTTAATTGAATAGGAAGTTAATTTTAATTTATATTTTGGAACAATAAAATTGTTATCTGAAAACTTTGTTGAGTATTTAATTTTATTAAAATAAGATTGAAGTATTTTTGGAGATAATCCATTTTTTGTTTTAAACATAAATAATAAAACTTGGTGTAATTTAAGTTTATACACATTTAAAACACTGAGCACACGTAGAAGTGGTTCGCAAGGAACCCTTCTGTTGGCTCCAAATACTATTCTGCACGCATGTTTTTGTTTGTTGTAGAGTTTTTTTAACTTTGTATGATTAGTACTACCCCACACAATATTACAATAAGACAAATAACTATGGATTAAGGCAAAATAAAATTTTTTCAGGGATGATGTATTTAGAAAAGGTTTAGCCCTAAACATCATAGCAATATTTTTTGAGATTTTTTTTCAATACTATTTATATGTGAATACCACTGTAAATTTTCATCCAATTTTACTCCTAAAAAATTTATGAATGATTCTCTTTTAATAAAAGTGTTATTAATTTTAAGATCTGGTAATTTAAGAGGAATATTTTCAGATTTACTTACTTTATGAAAAAGTATATATTTTGTTTTATCCGCATTTAGTGAAAGTTTATTACTTTCAAACCACTCACTAACTTTACATAGCTGTTCGTTAACTATTTTAAAAAGTGATTTAACATCTCAGTGAGAAAAAAAAAAAAGATTAGAATCATCAGCAAACAAAATTACTTCTAAAAGATTTGTTGATAAGTATAAGTCGTTTATGTACAACAGGAATAAAAGGGGTCCTAAGATGGATTCCTGAGGAACCCCGCAAGTTATGGAGTATGGAATTTTATTTGTTTGATCATAGTATAAAAATTGCTTTCTGTTTGTCAGATAATCTTTGAACCAAAGTAAGTTTTTATTTTTCACTCCGTAGTTTTTGAGTTTTTTTATTAGAATATAGTGATTTACGGTATCAAAAGCTTTGGACAGATCTATAAAAACTCCTAATGTAAAACAGTCATTATCTAAGGCGTTAGATATTTGATTGGAAATTTCAACTACTGCGTGTTCAGTAGAATGTTTATTTTTAAAACCAAATTGTTTGCAATACAAGATATCATTCTCAGTTAGATGATTATAAAGTCTGTGATACATTATTCTCTCTAGCAATTTTGAGAAACATGGTAATATTGATATAGGCCTGTAATTTAAAACATTTGACTTATCTCCAGACTTAAAAATTGGTGTAATACGGGCAATTTTTAACTTATCAGGAACAATACCTGACTTTAATGAGAGATTGAAAATGTGAAATAAAGAAGGTTCAATGACGTCAAATACTGATTTTGCATTATCGACACTAATTTTATCAAAATCTTCACTTTTTTTACTTTTGAGACTGCTTAAAGCAGTTCTCAACTCACTCAGTTTTAAATCAGTTTCATCCATAAATGTATCATAATTTTTTAAGTATGAATCGAATGGAATGGAATTATTAGGAATTTTAGAGGCCAAATTTGGACCAATATTAACAAAGTAATTGTTTAGTTCTTCAGCTATAATTGATTTTTCATAAACTAACTTTCCATTAATTAAAAGATTTTTTGGCAGCATGCTTTTGTTGTAATTATTTCTTCCAATTAAATCCTTAATTACATTCCATATTTTTTTAGTGTTTCCTTTGGGTTTATCTAATAACTGAGCATAATAAAGTTTTTTTGAGTATTTTTTGGTTTTTTCAAATATATTTTTATAATCTTTGTAAATTATTTTATTTTTATAAGATTTTTTTTAAGATATTTCATATATAATTTTTCTTTCTTTTTTGAAGATTTTAGTAAACCTTTAGACATCCAGGGAGTTTAGTGCGACTTATTATTTATAATTTTTTTTATTTTTGGAAACGCTATTTCATATTGTTTGCAAAATTGATAAAGAAACAATTCATATGCATTATTAGCATCATTTGATTGCAGTACTAGATCCCAATCAACGCAGTTTTGTAAACAGTTTTTAAATTTTTTTAAGGAGTTTTCATTGATCTGTCGCCAAATTAAGGTGGATTTTGTGGAAATATTGTTTATTAAAAGGTTATTTGTAGCTAAAAATGTAGGAAAATGATCCGAAATATTGTTTATTAAAAGGTTATTTGTAGCTAAAAATGTAGGAAATGATCCGGTCTGTATTATACCTGTGTAAAGAGGGTTATTATGAAAGTTGTTAGTTATGATGTTATCAAAGAAGAGTAGAAGACCTATTTATTATTCTTGTAGATTTGTTTATTGTTGGGATAAGGTTATTTTGTAGAAGAGTGTTTATAAAATTCTAAGCATTAATATTTGAGGCATAGTTAATCAGGTTGATGTTAAAATCTCCGACCATATAAATATGTTTTTTTTTTAATTTATAATTTTGTTTAGAAATGTTTTAAGATGAGTTTTAAATTTTTTTAAGTTTCCAGATGGCGGTCTATAAGTAGTATTTATAATTGTGTTTCTTTCTGCATTATTTACTAATTCAATGCACAAAGACTGACAATCTGTTTCATTGACGCAGAGATTGTTACGTAAGACAAAATTTATTGAATTGTTGATATAAATACAAACGCCCCCACCTGCATTTACTTCACGTGCTTGATGAATTGATGTGTAATTAATTAGTTCAAATTCATAATTTGTTTCACCGCATTTACACCAAGTTTCTGTCAGACAAATAATTTTAAAATCGTGTTTAATTGTATCCAATAATATTTTTAAATTTTCAAAGTTTTTATTTAAACTTCGAATATTGATATTTAAAATTGAAAAGGTGTTTTTAGTTTTTCTTAGATATTGTGATGATTCAGAAACTGAATAGTATTGACTTTCTAGCATTTTGTGACTAAAATAATTTGAATCAGTGCCGTTATCATCGATGATGTCATTTTCATTTGAAGATTTAAATATGAAATTTTCCTCCATTTTTAAAACGGTTTAAATTAAATATGGAAAGTAATAATGAAAATAAAATTGCGTTAATTATTGACAACTATTATAAAACTTACTGCTTTTTTTTTGCATCCCAATCGCGAATTATCAATTTATCGTAAGATATGAAGGCAAACTTACCAGCCGCTCTTTCGATTTTCTTTTTTTCCCTTAAATCTTTCCGGATTTGTGTCGTTTCGAAACAGAAGTCTTCGTTTATATAAACATTTTTCCCTTTTGGTTTACTCGACTTCCTCAAAATTTCGACTTAATCTAAAAGTTTTATTACTATTGTTTTTGGCTTTTTAAATTCTTTGCTGCCAGTTCTATGGGCCCGCTCAATTTTGACATTATTAACAGATAAGATATCTTCAAAAACTTTTTTTAGCTTTATTTCGCTTTCCTCCGAGCTTTCACCTTCATTTTCATCAATTCCATCTACTCTTAAATTATTACGTCTCGACCGATCTTCTATCTCCCTTAATTTTTTTTGTATGCGTATATTTCTGAATTGTTTTCTTTACTGCAAACTTTTGCTTTCATAACTTTTTTATCAATTAGTTGTTCTTGAAAATTCAAACTAAGTTTTAAATCGTCGATGTCTTTTTCTACTTTTTCTAATCTGTCATTAAATATTTTTAAGTTTCCATTAATAATACTAATAAGAACTTTTTCTTGTTGCTTTAACATCAGTTCAAATTCTTTTTTGTAATCTTCAAACAACTTTGTTATTTCTAATAATGTAACTGCCATATTGTAAAAAATTATTTATTTTCTTTAGAAAAATAAATATAAACAAATTTAGCTTTAACAAAGTCGTTTGAAAAAAAACGTCCCCTCGCGATGATAGTAAAAAAGAAGTGACTTGATAACCTCTATTATTTTACAATCAAAAAGCTTATTCAACTTAATTTAAGAACGATGAAAGAAAGGTGAAAAGATTTTCATTATCATTTTGCCATAACTATAATACTCGTATTTTTTCAGAAAAAATTTTAAGAATTGAAAATATAAGTGTATGAGAATATGAAAAAAACATCTATAAAATATGAATAATTATAAAAGTTAAAAATTATAAAATATTTCTAATGATTGTTCATTGCGTATCCTAAAAAAAAATGTATATGTATATCATAGTTTGAGGTGTGTTGAATATACCTGACTTCTATACCTGCATTTATGTTGTAGTTTGATAGAGGCCAATAGAAAGTTCTAACCAAAATATTTTATTTGTCTTTATCTTTTATAATAATAAAACCTTGAACCTACAGAGCGTTC